>NW_027180862.1:0-25000 GCF_040956055.1 Brachionichthys hirsutus | reverse complement strand
CATTTGCTCAAGTAATGTATGAGCAGTCTCAGAGTCCATATATAACTGGAGTAACTTTAAGATAGGCAGTTGGGGCAGCTCTGTATTTTATGCAAATGTTACACCCACTGATAGCTGGTGATTTATTTATATGTTCAAGTATATTAAGAATACTTCAAGTATATTAAGAATACACGCCGGGACACAAAAGCAGCTTTCTGAAGACAATCCTTCAGCAGCTGTAACTCCACTCACCCAAAACAAAAAGCTGAAGAAGAAGAGAAAATATCGGATCCAGGGGTTGACGAGGGAGAAGGTCTCCGCCCGACTCAGGTCCAGCTCCCGGTCCATTGCGGACGGTGTTTTCATGCACATCCACAAGATCCAACCGCACCTCGCAGATACGCACTTGCCCTGTGAATCCGAGAGGAGGGTGTTGTGTGTTTGCGGTAGGGGTGTCAGGCTGGCTAAAAGAAAAGGGGGCAAGGGGCCTCTGATGCAGCCCCCCCACCACCACCACGCCGGTAGAGCCCAGAACTGTCTGTGTAGGCAGGTGGGTCAGATTACACCAAACTATCTCTGGCTGACTGCAGCTGAATGTTTGACAACGCTTCAGAAAGCTGCTGCTGGATGGGAAAGCTCACAGAGACTCTGAGTAGAATGACAAAGCCAATTAAACGCCAAAGAATGGCCCCCAATGAATATTAAACCTCAACTGATTCAAATGGCAACATTAACAGTCATAAATATTACGAATACTATTTATGCTCCCTGTCCTCAGACAGCATTAATAAAATAAATGCATCACTAAACTATGAATTTACTGTGAATATATCAAATATTCACTGCTGGTTTCTTTCCCAACTCTGTCTCATAATTCAGAAATGCAGCATGAGCTGTCCTCGGTGATGGGAGCGCTGTGGCTGGATACTTAATTACAGAGGGTTTTCTTTTTTTCTTCCCCCCCCCCATCACATTATTTGTCTCCAGTGGAGGGACAGAAGGACAACTAGTCCCTCAGGCATCCCAGAGGTAGACAGAGACTTAATGAAACTAATTTCCCTCAGAGAAGCTAGAATTCTGTTTGTATCGTCACTAGTGTTGTAGTCGAGAGACCACACCAACGAGACCAAGACATTACCGAGACCAGAGAGCATCGAGACCGAGACCGAGACCTTTGGAGGACGAGACCGAGACGAGGCCGAGACAGGAATAATGCTCAAGAATGAAGTGAGTGAAAAAAAATACCTACACAATTGTTATCAGCAAGGTATGTTTTTTTTAATTTAACCTTTATTTAACAAGGTTGAGAATTAATTATCTTTTGCAATAACAACCTGGACCTAAGTTGCATGTTTTTAGTGGTGGGGGGAAGCTGGAGAACCCTGAGAGAACCCACGCAGACACAGGGAGAACCCTGAGAGAACCCACGCAGACACGGGGAGAACCCGAAGAGAACCCACGCAGACAAGGGGAGAACCCGGAGAGAACCCACGCAGAAAAGGGGAGAACCCGGAGAGAACCCACGCAGACAAGGGGAGAACCCTGAGAGAACCCGAAGAGAACCCACGCAGACAAGGGGAGAACCCGGAGAGAACCCACGCAGACACGGGGACAATATGCAAACTCCTCACAGAAAGGCCGCAAGCCGGCTTTGAAGCCTGCAACCTTTTTGCTGTGAGGCAACAGCGCTAACCACTGTGCCACAACGCTGCCCAAACTCCTAACATAATTTTCTTGAACATGGATCTTTAACTTTGACAGACGATACCGTTAAAAAGTGGTCTCGAGACGGAGACCGCTTTATTTTTAATATTCCCGTATTGACAGATTTTCGCCATACTAATTTCCACAGTACGCCGTATTGCTCAAAAATCAGATTTTCCCGTACGAAAAAAATGCGCCAAAACATTCTAAGTTGACAGGTTAATACATAAATAATGTATTTGTGACTGTACAATGACAAAGACCAAATACCTCGTCTCCAGAAGTTAAACAGAAAAAGAGCCTTTACTCGACAAAACATGACAGATTGAGAACAGAACACAAACAACTTGCATATCAGTCTGACTGCAGGTTAACAAGCCGGATAATGCTATATGGGGGGGGGGGGGGGGTGGGGGGGGATACAAACAGGCATTCCAGTTCAGTTAAATTAGTTAGGAGAAAGATGTAAACAAAACATGAAATTCTGCAGTAATATTGGGGGGGGGGGGGGGTCATCCACAGTTCATTCTGCTTGCTTTGTTTCATTACTCGCCACTCATATCAACTAATCTGTACAAAGGCTAAATAGGTCATCTTTTGCATAGAAGGAACAGTGATGTAAAGCAAAAAGCCATAATGGAATGGCACAATAGATCTCACTATTAAACATGGGCTTAATAACAATTAGGGTTAAACACAGGATAAAGCGCTCTACAAAAATATTCCGCTGCTGAAACACAACACAGACAGGTGATTGTTCCCACGTTCAAATTCTCTCCATTCTTAGAAAAGAATCTACTCCACGGCTCGACTCCCATTAGCTCACAGCCGTGTCTTTAAGGCAGCAGCACCCCCCCAGGTTTGGGTTTTTTCCCCAAATAGAGCAGAAATGCCACCGATTCATTCAACACACACCATGAGATCTGCTGTGGCAGCGCTTCTCTTTGCTTTTCATGCCCAGTCCCGTCTTTCAACCCTCCCAAACGTTGCATCAAACAGCGTAACTGCTGCCTGGATAATTGACAATGACATGAAAAGAGAATACATCATGAGCATCAGGTCATGAAACATGAAAGGCAATGAGCTTACCGTCTCGCGGGGATTTTGTGATACATTTTCCTTTATTTAAAAAATAGTTGGTTTAGAGAATAAAGAGAAGGTACTGCACCACCTACTAGATATATATATATATATATTCAGAGTGCTTTCACGTGTAGCAGAAAACTCCACAGGACGAGGCTGGCAGGTATCAGATAGTGCCACATAACATTAAACACACAATTTTCTAGAGCATACATTTCCACTGGTCAGATATGCATGGGGGATTAGGAGAAGATTACAGAAATAATAAGTCATAGGTGGCAAAACAAAATACAATTTCTGTCGCTAATGTCTTCACAGCAGACAAAACCCAATTGCTCTGTGTGCATATTTACTTTACTTCTCTGCAGCTGACTGGGAGTGTTGAAAAGAAAGAAAGAAATAATCTATTTGTTAAAGATCCAAATGGAAAATTAAGTACAATCGTGACAAAAAACACAAATCGACTTTGTCTCAAAGTCCTTCGTTCCCTTCGCGGATGCCGAAAACCTTTCGCAGGTGCTGGGAGGTTGTTAGGGATTTATAAGTGGCGTTAAGTGATGTAAAGTCTAACGTGTGGCAGAGGTAAAGTATTAGTATTCAACATCAATTGTAAAGAAATTAGCATATTTACACCTGCGCCTAACATGAGGGACTGATTAATATGCTGTAGCGACATGAGCATGGGAGTGCAATGTTTTAACAGACATACGGCAGATTAAGACCATCCTATTCTAATTTGATGAAAGGAGGAAATGCAGAGAAGAACAATGAAAACTGAGCAGTCTGTCTTTTGTAAGCTTCCCCCCGATGCTTCATGACAATGTCCTCCGCTTCAATCTGCATGCTTCAAATGCCCGTAGCAACATTTCCCCTGCATCTCACAGTGAAACATTGCAAAGACAATAACTGCTGTCATGTTCTCATGATGATGCTCCATCATACTGGGAGAAGGCTAGTTTAAAAAAAAAAAAAGAGCCTCTAATGATAAACACAACTGTATATAGTAAAGAAGCAAACATTAAAACAGCAACAATCACTGTACAAAAATAACACTGTTTAATAGCTTCCGTTAAAAAAAGAGCATCCATCCCTGCATTTGATCCTTTTCTCTGACGAACTCGCTAAACCTGGGTGACGTGAGCTGGACAAAGACTAGTCAGAGCAAAGACAGAATGGCCAAGTCTCTGAATTACAGCTCCAGATCTGGAGAGCGATACAATTTAAAGCAGGTTTTCCCATTTGACTCTGTTCCATCCCATGCAAGACAAAGCAGTACCACTGAATAGTCTTCCTGCTATATGCTTCAAATACAGCTTGATTTACTGAACAGTTATGGCCATTTTTCTGATAACCCCATGCCAGTGCAAAAACATACCTCACAGCTGCAATGAAGCATCCAAGAGCGCACATCTGTATTTCTTTAGTATCAGTGCTGCTGGACTCCAGAGTGATGTGGTAAATAAGGGATGCGTGGAGAGTTTGTGAAAGCAACCGAGCAGAGGAGATGCGACCACTCATGTCTGCACTGTACATCAGCGCCTGTCATGTCCCCCCCCCATGGAGACAAGAAGCGTTTCAGCACACGGGCAAGAGGAAGTGAATCAGCCAGACGGATCGCTGCGCATCAAATCAAAGTCCAAATCTATTGATGCCTCAGCCCCCTCCCTAAAACTGTCTCCGATTAAGTAATTACAAAGCCAATATAAAAAAATAATAATCAGAGGACCACTTTGGGTGACACAGATGAGAAGAAAGTCTAAAGAGTGATTCCTTGTCGTGACTCTTTGCTCACATGCTTTAACGTTGTAGATTCGTCGTGAATCTTGTTTCCACTGAAGTAATAATAGTTCTGGGAATGTGGCGACGTTTCTAAAAATGAGTCTGATGAGCCGGAAAGAGCTAGTCTAATTATAGACCTGGGAAATAAATAAAAAAGGTTTGTGTCGTCCCTCTCCAACAGATCAGCTCTTGTACCCAGAAACAAGCCAACTGCATCGATGATGTCTTCCTATGATAGAAACAGAAGATTTAGGCTGTGTCAAATCACTCCCAATTTGGAACCAAAGGTGCAAGGAGCTAACATTTTCTAGCCCCTCCACATGGATGCCCATCAGTCCAAGATCGCTCATCACCGAACGTGTATAGGCAGTGGGGAGGGTGTGTGTTGTATTCAGGCCTATAGGTGTGGAAAGAAAAATTGTATTGTGGCAGGTGAAAAAAGAATTTCCTGATTGTGGGATGAATAAAGCGTCTTCTCTTCTTTAGCTGCTAGTAAAGACCATGAGTGACAAGGACATTGTTGCATCTCACACTGCCGATCGAAGACCATTTAAGACCTCCTCCCCAGCAGAAAACAGCCAACAAGCATTGAAATGAAGCAGCGCAACAGTTCAGCCTGATTATCAGCTTGACGAACATGATCAATCATATCGATTATGCACATGCTCCTCTCACGAGCAGAACATATCGAATAGATAAACAAAAGGTGCGAAGGAAAATTAGAATCTGACTTGGTTGAAAACGTCTGAGAGCCGACTGATGGAATCATGACGCTCATTTCTTCCTCTTACATTAAAAACAAATACCATTCCTCCCGTCTGTATTTGTGCACATTTTTACTGGAATACTGGAAACGGAGGAAACGGGGCAGCACAGCTGGAAATGGATGGGGCAGTGCAGCAATAAAGCCAAGCTAGACTGCAAATGTTGGCAGTGGATGAGCTGGGATTAAAACATCCCCACCATAGCTCTGCTTCTGGTAGAAGAGTTCTGCTGCTCTGCCACCATGTTGGATGTGGGTGTGGAGCCATAAGTCCTTCGAGAAGGACGCATTTCATTGGGCACATGACAGAGTCTTATCTTAAAGAGGCAACCGTGACCTCCTGCTGCGAATCAGTGTTAAACAGAAATGTCCTGCGGTGACAACGTCCACCCTAGTCACAGGGTCTCTGTTCCCTCTGCGGGCATCTGGGAACATTTGCAGAAGTGTGTGCTCCTGTTCCACCAGACCACGGAGCACTTATTTCCCCTCAGGCGGTGAGACTCCCGAATCCATCCTCCTTACTTCAAATTTGAAAAGTTTATTCTGTTGTGCAAACATCAATATTTTAGTTGCACAGTGTTTATCTTAGCACTGACTCTGGACGGACTCTGGACGGACTCTCAAGAAAACAAAGGGAGACATCTCCAGTCATCTCTGCTAACACGATTGCTATCAGCAGGAAGGCAACGTGGCTCCTCTGTGTGTCCTCCGCGCCCTCGGCTCGCTGTGCTCTGATGCACTGTTTATTTCTCTTTCACCCCAGTTTGGACAACGTGAGAAAACAGACCCACAAACGGACGCACACGAAAGCTTTCTCAAAGAGGGAATTTCTCCCAGACAGCTCTGACATCGTCCATGCAAACAGCAATTTTACACTATTTGTATTGTCTCACAGGGAATGGATAATAACACTGCTGTATGGCATATGTGTGTATGTGTGAGTGTGTTTGTGTGTGTGTTTTGTTTAAAGGCAGATTTGTGCAGTACTATGCATAATTCAGAAGATATTGCAGAATCTAGTATCAAAGAAATTTGCAGATGATTCCTGTGCTTACACGGCGCTCCTCGATCCCGGCTCACTTTATCCAAACTTCAACTCAACGAAAAAAATATGACTCATGGATTACATTAAACAGCACTCTGACACGTCTGCCTGCGCCCCTCCGAGGAAGCATCACATCAACCCCCCCACGGCATGTTTGAGAGCTCATTGCACTGATGTGTTCAACATTTACATACAAACCACAGGAGCATCAGAAAAACAGGACAAGATGTAGACGGCTGACATTTTGACCTCAAAGGTAAATCAGTTAATGAGAAAACCAGCATATCATACAAGAGAAAATGGAGTCGGAGTTTAATAGACATAGCAAACAAAACTCCACTCCCAAAAAACGAAAAGAGAAACCCGTGGCGGTACAGGTGCTCAGCTTCACGTTCTCCTTGACTCAGGGTGGGGGGCCGTTAGTATTCAGTGTCTCAAAGTCCTTCATTCATTTCAGCAAGTTGTTAGTCCAAGCCAAAAATAATAATACAACAAACTAGAAATGTACTCAAGAGGAGTGACAACCAATGGGGTTCTCTTCCTTGCCCAGAGTAGCTGTCCCTTCTCCTCCATGTTGTGATACTCTTTGGCAAACTGAATGGTGAACAGAGCGTGCGGACCAGAGTGGGGGAGGGGGGGGGGGGTAACAGCTGGAGTCTTTACAGGAGGCTTAAGGAGGAGGCGTGAGGCAAATGAGGCTCCAAAGAGTGCTCTAGAGTGAAGAAGGGGTTGGGAAAGCAGGGGCGCTTAAATCAGAGTCTCGTCCCATCAGGCTTCTCCTCTCCGTTGGCGCCTCCCCCAGTCGGCTAAGCGTCATACTTCTTCCCTGTTCTGTGGATGTGGTGGAACAGAGTCATGGAGAAGGCCATGCCCAGGAGCTGTGGAGGAAACCAGGAGGAAAAGTGAATACATTGTGAGCATTAATCGTGCATTCGCACCTGTAACTGTGGGTTAATACTTTATGCGCGTTTATCCCGGTGTGGGATTTAGGAGGCGACGCCTCAGGGCTGATATTTGTTGTGATGAGCAGCAAACCCCGCAGTGACAAATGGGCAGATTGCCATTCTTTCATTTCCTCAGACGGGCTTCAAACATGAGCTTTAGAATCTTTTTGGTGGGGGAAAACAACGCAGTAGCACGCACAAGCATTAAGTCAGTGATGTCAATTGAGATGCCGCTGAATCAAAGTAGCCAGCTGGCGCTTTGAAGTTTCCATTAGCCCTCATAAGTTGACATCAAACACAGTCACAAGGCTGATCCTGAAACCATTATCTGGCAAAGTTTCGAAGGCAGAAAAGCTGCAGAGTACAGAGCACAGTCTTAACGAAAAAGCCAAAGCGGACTTCCTGCAAACAGCATCCGCCGGGGATTCCGGAGGGATGCGATTAGCTTGGAAAATTGCAGCTTTTAGGCCTTTATTTTCCGTCAAGATCTAATTCATATGGGCTGCTGAGAGAAAATGCTACCTTAAGCCGCTGTCAGTCAAAAGACGAAGAGCCACTGAGGCAAACATCCTGCTCAGAGGGAGTTTGGGCCAATACAAAAATAAATGTCTTAGTGCTTTGAAAGCAACCCAATGATTTACACGTGGCTCAGTTTTGCTGTCTGCTTCCCTCAGAGCGAGACAGAGAAACAGTCGCTCCTCCGTTAACATGCCCATGTAGGTGACATGTCTGACCCCATTATGGGTGGAGTTACACATACAAGACTTTTGCCAAAGTGTGCCTTATATACGCGGCGAGTCTAAATGATTCATGAACCCGTTTCGTTGCGCCTCTGGCCATTACGTAACGTTGTAGAGTTGTCAGGCATCAACGTTCCATGATCATCACTGACAGCTGAAGTCCTGTTTGTTGATATAGACTGAGGAGTATGTGTGTGTGTGTGTGTGTGTGTGCATGCGTGTGAAACGGGAGTGTGACATGATTGTAGAGCGGTCTGAAGTCGGCCAATGGGCTGCCTTTCCTTCAGTGAGGCTGCATTACAGCCGCAGCATCATCTTCCCTTGATGGAGTTAGAAATGTGCAGAATCTCAACAGGGCGATTTCACAGCAAAGATCTTTCCTCTGAGCGAACCCGTGGACTCATGGCTTATCAAAACAAAGACACATCTTGCACGTGAACAGTCACAGTAAAGCCCAGAAGGGCAAGCTAAAAATATTGCAAGAATAAGGAGCAAAAAAGAAAGCAGAGTACACAGTCAGGCGTGGAAAGCAACTTTAAGCTCCACTTCAAATAGTTCTGCCCTCTAGTTCTGAAGTCCGACCGCACTGTGTGTTAAACAACCTCCATGTCAGCCAGTTCCACGCTAAAGCCGACGTGTTCGGAAGATATGCTCGTGCTCATGGAGACGCTTCACATCGGCGCACAAATCTTTTTGTAACTTCAAGGCTGAATCTCCAAATCTAAATCACTAAATATTAGAGTGGTGTTTGTCCACTGGTCTTCAAGTGCGTGGAGATTACGACCGGTGATTCACAGGCCCATGCAGGAAGAGACTATAGGATTGAAACCTTTTTTCTTCTTCGTGAATTAAGTTATTTTTTTATCCTAAAGTTGATATCCATTAAAACAATGTTTTTGTTTTTATAAAGATTAATACATTATGTACTTATACATTATTTATCCACCTGTTTTGACGTTTGATGTGGAAGATTAAATCATGTAAAAACTTGCTTAGTGCCGATGTGGACGGGCCACAAATAACCAGACAATAGAATAAGAGCAAACTGCACCCAATTTCAATTACATATGTAAAAACAAAGAAACTGATGAAAGCGATAATGGCACAACTTTAGGGCTCCGACAAAACATGTGAACTTAATTGAATTCTGTCCAGGGTATTTTGAGGAGATGTGGGAGGACCAAACCCATTTAGATAAGGATGCCTCCTTTGGCAGAGACATACCAGCAAAACGGAAACGGTCTCAGTAAATAATCACAGCCTTCATGAAACACTCCACATGGGCAGCATCCAAGCCAAAAACAGCCGATGTCTGAGGAACGATAAGGAAAGTGCAATGTTGAAAAATACAACACAAACATTTCCATCAATTGTAAAAAAGAAAATGCAATAATTTAAGCTGAGAAAATCAATGTGGTCGTCTCCTAACAGCAATTTTAGTTTGATCTTTTTTTTGGAGATATTATTATCCTGATTAAGTTGACTAAAATTCAGAGTATTTTAGTTTTATTTTATTAAAGGAAAACGAAACATTTGACTCGTATCTTGACATTTAGTCATTGAATAGAATAGGTCTTTATTGTTATTAGAACTGCAACAAAATTGCAACCATCAGTCCATTAATCACGTTTCAGTCAATCTGGTTCGGATAAAACCAATATGATTTCTCTTTTGTGTCACAGATTCATCTGGCCATTATCTGATGGGAAATGGGTGATATGATTCAGAATGAAAAGAAGCTTTGCAGAAAGTGTCACGCCCCATGATCCCACCTCAGCCCATGCAGCACACCGCTACACTCAAATACGATATGTAATTGAAGGATTTCTTCTTGTGTGTGTGCGTGAGAATAAAGAGAGAATAAAGGAGACAAAATGTGTTCGTGGAGGCCGGATGGCCTGCCCTCTCGAGAATTTGAGAGTTAATAAATGAGTAGCAGCAGGTTCGTTACGCAGTGAGTGTTCTAGGCCTTGTGATGCAGACTGCACTCCACATACCAGGCTGGCAGGGAAACACCATGATCATTTTGATCAATAGCCGATGAGATGTGGGTGAGTAAAATACATCATTAATGAAGTAAATACTAATTCCACAACGTACATAGCCCAGGTTCACATTGAAACCATTTGAACTGAAGAAGCTGTCCTGCAGAGGAATCCTGATGTGCTGATGGAGGTTCTTTTTTAAAACTCTACCGAAATGACAGACAGGGAATTATTTAAATGCATATGATCCTCTCTCTTTCACCTCTGGCATCACGGAACCCGATTCCAGGTATTACTGATAATTAATTGAAGGACTTTTCTTTTAAATTCTCCCTTCAAGGACAGAACACATTTACTGCTGGCAACAAGAGGAAATGCTATGCTAGGGTCTCTTTATTCAAGAGAGAGAAAGTGGCACAGCAGAGCAATACTTTGGTGTAGGGGAGGAATGTATAACTTTAAAAGGTTGTATTTAGGTAGCATTATAAATCCTTTTCTGCATTTCAAAATGCAGTAATTTACTACTGAATCACGACTGAATTCAATACACACCATAATCACTGCAGAGGAGTTTGTTTGAAGATGAAAATGGTGCGAGCCGAACACCAGCAATGATACTTGTGCAACACTTTGCTCCGAGCAGAAGACAGAGACCGAAGTCAAGTTCAAGGTTTAAGAGAAGCTACATCTTTGCAGAAATATCCAAGTCTCCCCGCAGCGCCTTCAATTTGCAACTTCATTTCTGCTCCTCTATATTCAGAATCTATGAATATCTTCTGATGGCTCATCATGCATGACTGCAGCCGGCCTGGCACAAACCAAGTGCTTGTGATTCTCCCAGACAGGATCAGGGTTCATTTCAATATGTGTGGGTGCCCGGAACACCCACTCCAGATAGTCCTTGTGTGGAAGACAGAAGCACAGAGGGCACCGGATGCAAGCGTCTGAAAGCGGTTTTGCTTTATTTGTTGCCAGACAGACATAAAAATGCAGCCAGAAACAAAGTGAAAAGAAGCAAAGGGAGGGAAAAATGAGAGACAAAAATAACTATTTATCATTCCTACCTGCAATACCAAGATGACCATTCCTATGGTTCCCAGCAGGTGCTTGTTGTCATCCAGCCATTCCTCCACTTTCTCAAAGCATCCCTAAAATAGATACAGGTTGTGAAGATGAAGAAATATCCACTTTTAGAGTGCAAAATTCGCACTTTCTGAGAGGAAAAAATTGGAACATTGAAAAGAAATATAAGCCTGGATCAATGAACTATACCTGGTGAGTAGTACAATAAATTAATATCTTGTTACTTATGGTCCAAATGGACATACGTGAGCACTACCTTTGGATTATTCCCACTTGGGTTCATGTTGAGGTCACTAACTGGTGGGTTTAATGGCCGTTCTAGGTAAAAAAAAAAGGTTTCGCCCCGTCTTGAGTGTGAGGAAGCACGCATGTCAGATCTTCTCTGTGCAGGATCACACACAAGCTTGGAATGCTCATTCCCACCTATCCAGCTTCGTGTCTGATTATTCTCCATTCCTGCAATTATATTACAGCTTTTTTATCTCTTGCATATTTGGCATGTTAAAAAAAAACACTTGCCAAATCACCAACAGAATGGGCTCAAAATGCAAAGAGACTGGCGCTGCTAGAGTTTTGAGGAAATGTGCTGTCTTCTCATGCATCATGCAAGAAATACAGCTGGATCAAAATTCAGGAACAAGAAGAAAACTTTAAATTAACTCCCCATGGCAACCACTGCATGGATGGATCAAATATCCAAGATCGATTGGATATAGAGTGTACGTTATGTTTTTTTTATTAGCTGAAATGGTATTTCGTGCTCCATGTGGAGTTGATGAGCGCACTCGTGTTGTATTTCTGAATACATTTTGACAGAATGGGCCTCTGGGCATAAACATGCAAAGAGTGAGACACAAACATAAACCAGAAACCCTGAAAGCACCAAGCCGAAGAACTCTTTGTTGGTCTCTTATGTCCTCTTTTGTGTCTCTGTACTCGCTTATTATCTTTGAGATAATTGAACATCTCTTTGTAGCCATTTAGCTCCTCTTTTGGTTTGTTTTACATCTCTTTGTATTTGTTTAGCATCTGCTTGTAGGTTTTTAATCGACTGTCTCACAAGAAAGGCTAACAGTCACATCAAACAGAAACTCCGTCCCCGGAGGCCAGTGAAGCCGTGGAATCTTATATGTGTGGGGAAAACTCATTCAGCACCGCTTCCATGGTTATGCCATATAACGCGAGTACACCAAATACATGTGTGCATTTATAGTTGGGCTGTTTTAAACTCACTCTGTTCCAGAACATGTTGGTGGCGTTACGCCCGCAGTCTTGGTAATGCTCCTGGCAGCATCGGTCAGGCACTACCTTCTCTTTGAGGGCCTCGTGCCAATCGGTATACGCTATCACACCACAGCACTTCCACTGCGAAGGACACACAGCCAAATGTTGAACACAAGATTAGAGGTCTCCAGTCCGGGGAGATCTCACACTAACTTTGATGAAACAAGTATTATAATGAGCCCCTGTGCTTTGGAGGCCTGGAGTAAATGTACTTCATTCACAACCTTTGACTATGAATGTTGGATTAGTTCAGCAGCTACAAGCCAGGAAATGCATTAGCCGAGAATATTTCTAAAATAAAATATATATTTTTGAAACATTTATGCATTCTACACTGAAAGTAACTTTCTCTAATATTTATTCTCCTCACCTCTGCCTGGATGATGTTCCAGGCATTTCGCAGGCCTATATTGCTTTCCGAGTTGTAGAGAGCCAGGCCATCCGTCAGGTCCTTCTTGGCATTCTCACTCACCTGGAGAGGAAAGAGACGACACCGACCTTGGTAAGAGACCAACTGTCTGTTGCGTTATAGCAGCATAATAATAATAATAATACAAATATCAAATAACGCACACATCTGAAGAAGACAAAATCAGAGGCATAAGTGGGCTTATGGTTGTCATTGTAAAAGTTGTCGGCAATGCATCTCATCGATGCCATATAGGAATGATTTTAGGCAATTTTAGCCTTTGTGTGTGATTGATCGACTCATCGGGGATTTATTCTTGGCAGCTCACAAACCATGAGACCTGTCCTGTCATCTAAAATAAATAAAAAAAATACCTCACTGCACCAATTTAGAATTTCAACGTGCATATCATTTGTCAAACCGTTCTGCAGACACGCGCTTCAGCTGAACCCTTGAGCCGAGCTTACAAATCATTTTCCTCTTGACTGAACCCCAACAACGTCCTCCGGGCTGTGTCAGATTTTTAGTTCTCGTGCTGTTTGCCTCCGCAGGGCTAACTGCTAGGACGGATTGAGAGGCGCTTGAGATAAGGGGGTAATTATGACTGGGAAAATGACTCACTGACTCACGCCGCATTTCTTCACAATAGAATTTGAATCACAAAAAGAGGAGTGAAGTTTAATATGTTGAGCTTCAGTCTTATGACTAAGGTCGGAGAGAACGAGCACATTAAGAGGAGGGGCATCGTGTCTGTCACCGCCTGATACAAGAAGCGTCTTTGCAGAGGAAGGCAACAAATATTCAGCGAGACGTTCGGCTCGTTGAAGGCTGCCTGGCGAATTCCTCCATTACAAACACGATGGAACTGAAGCATCCCTCTTCCAAAGGAAATATAAAGTCACTTAATTAATAACCTATGCAGCTCAATATAAACTTTTATTCTGCACAGAACTGTATACTGTATATAAAATGCAGATCAAACCTTCATTTGACCACACAGGAAGTTGTATTAAGTATAAACTTAATCACTTCATGAATGTATTGTTGGGAAGGAAACGCTCAAATTCAAGTTTCCTGAGCTGCAGGGCATAAGAAAACAATCTGCTGAATTAAGCATCAAGGTGAAACACATTTCCTTGTCTAATTTATTCAAGTTTCACTTGTAATAAAATGCTTGAGCTATCATCAATCATGCAAACCCAATAAAAAAATTCCCCCTTTACATTAAGTGTAATTTTGAATCACATTCCACTTTGTCGCTCTGTAACTTTGCTCATTCAAAAGGAGCAACTCAATGCATTCAGGCTTTTCCATATCTGTTGTAGCAGGGAAATGAGGTGAGGGGCAGTGTCATCAATCTCTGCCTTGCACTTTGTTTCTAGCCACTATCTTCTCCTCTTCATCTGGGCTGTATGTGATGGTGCTCATTACTGACTTCTCACACTAGCACAGTTACTCGAGAGTAGTCGGGGTCTCCCCCTACTGCAATAAAAGTCATCTTCTTAGTCTTCAATAAGTCTTTGCACATATTCCATTTCATGTGTGGAAGCCTTCGTTACAGCCTGGAACGAAATCTAATGATCCAGATTCACTGCTAACAAAAGGCATACAAACGACTGCAGAACAAACAGGGATTTGATCATGCAACACTGACCCATTTTCTTCCTTGTAAAAGGAGCAGATACAAACAAATATTTGGTGTATAAGCCTATTTTTTTAATCATGAATATTTTTCACAAATAAAAGTCCAGCACCTCAGGTTTCTCTAAAAAGTTGTTACAGGGCAAAAATGTGATAACTTATATTTTCCATTCTGCTACAGCATCAAAACACCTCTCATAGTTCACGCGACAGATAGACTTGTGTGTCCTCTGTACCAACTTAGTGCATCAGCCAGAAAAAAGAACGAGAAAAAACAGAGAAAGACATGCATCGAAACATGTTGACAGAAAGGAGGGGGGTCTACATCTGTAATCCAGATGGACAGAAGAGAGCAGTTGACAGACATCGGTCTGAAAAGTTAGAAGATATTAAAGCGAGTCGTTATTTATGTTGTGTTTACATGATGATAGCGTGTGAGAGTGTGCACGAGTAATTGTCTGTTTATGCGCTGCGCTGGCGACGTGTCTGGGATGTACCCCGCCTCTCGCCCTCGCAGTCAGGCAGGCTAGGCTCCAGCAGAACCGCAAAGCGGCTGCAGAAGACACGATCATCTCATCTGCAAGAAAATGGATGGAGTGATGATGATTCGAATTCATCAAAGACGTCCAAGCATATTTATTTGGTTTCAGCTGATCCCAGCAAGGAGTCATTTATAATTCCAGTCCAAAGCGCTGCCTATTGAAACAGGGCGCTCGGTCTGCTGACGTGGAAACACACTGGACAGCAGGTGCACTGGGGGGGGGGGGGGGTGGTTGTCCCCACACAAACACAGAGGAATGCTGCTTCCTCATTACCCAGGTACACACCTGCGATTGTTCAGGAATATGAAGGATCTGAGCTTTTTGTTGGCATTTCATTGTTGAATATGCGCCACAGATCCAATTTCCCCATTCAGACAGCAAAGGTCACATTTCGACCATGAACATGGCATATTCTTCCGTTGAACTACACATTTCGAAAATGTCTGAGTTGCAACCCTGTGTCGATGCCCTTGAATTTCTTTTTGATTAATTTAGCCTCAGAGGATGACTGACCAACAACTGGTGTCTCAGATGGCGGACTGAGTTTCTCAATATAGGCTAATTCTTATCACTTCATTTATAGTGTGATCAGTGACAGGTGTCTGGGAAGGCAATTGCTGTATTGGCATCTGGGTTTTATTCACTTTGTACTTTTCCGTTGCTCAAAGTTATGTTTAATCCCAAATGATTCTCAGTCGCTGTGGCGCAATTTAACGTAAAAACCCACAAACTAATTTACTTAATATATTAGAGTGGAGAAAGAAGACTATGAAAATTAATCCATCTGTGAAAGCGGCACAGCAGCGTGGAGTGAGGTAACGGTTTAGAAACAAAGTCAGCAGAGAGACGATGATGCCATACAAGCAGAAGCAACAAGGCATAATGTGACGCACTGATAGGATGAAGTGATTGATTATAGCCAGACTGATAGGATGAAGTGATTGATTATAGCCAGTTGTTATTATTACATTCCCACCCAGGACAGAAATGACAGCAGCTTTTATCAGCAGTATCTGAAAGCATTCTTATGATGCTTTAAGTGAAATCACATGGGAAGCACAAGTTCGGCAACAACAGTGATCTCTTATGTGCACTAAAGCTGCAGCATGGCCTCGGCAACAACGTGGCTACGAGTTGTTTGACAACGGAAATGTTTTTGATCCTTAAAAAAAAAAGAAAAAGAAACTGAACAATATGTGACTTGTCTGTCTCCGTGTGGCCACGCGATGCGCTGGCGATGCATTCGGGGTGTACCCCGCCTCTCACCCATAGCAAGCTGGGATCGGCTCCAGCAACACCCGTGACCCGCAACGCGGACAAGCGGTAAAATATAGATGGCTGGATAAAAGAGGGGATCCAAGGCAAACAGTTGTACTAAAATTCCACATGCTGTTCAACTCCCCACCTGAGACATGACTCACTCTTAGATGTCGCAAACAGTCTGAATAAATAGTCACATATTTTACACTTTCTTTGAGGCCATGTACACGAAGGTATTTTTCTACTGTTTGGCTGATCATCCACACGAAATCGCATATTTCTGTCACAAAAAACGAAGGTTTTTGAAAACTCCGGCCAAAGTGAAGATTTTTAACACGAACTCCAACATCACAGTGCGAGTCTTGCTCCCATCATTAGCTGCGCACACACACACACACGCGCACACACAGTAACAAACTAACAGCAACCCTGACCTTCCCCTTATTCACATTCAATGCCAAATGTGTTCAGCGCAGCAGCAGCTAGCCAAACTAGATTTTACTGCTGCTCTCAGTGCACGAATCTCAGTGCATTATCTAACTGTGTAAAAAGTAATGCGTAGCGAAACAGCCTCGCAGAGGTCCCTGCAGCACATCATTAACCAGGGTACTTAATTCCCTGCTTTGCTCTGCAAGGCTGCGCTGGTTAGCCCGAGGACAGGGCGTCAGAAGAAAGAATGAGCTACACAACCCAACAACTCGTGGTGATTGGTCTGGAAAAAGGCAAAGCACGACTCGGACTCAAGTATAATTCTGCATGTAAAATCAAAATCAGCATAGATTTGTTTTTCATTTGCAGAAATCGTGACTGTACTCTTCTCGTCAACAAGTCTTACATGACTATCCCTTCCTCTTCAATGACATTGATTTTCTCAGGTATCTTTCTCTACAACTTTACATCAACACCTCACATCACTTCTATTATGCTAATATTTTTTTTTTTTTTATCAAGTCTTCCCTTTAAACTCCTATTTGTCCATGTTGATGCTCTACTCCCTCTCTTGCTTGACTACAGTCCGTGAGTTTCACCTCATTACTCACTAAAAAATGAATCTTTTTTTTTTATGGGAGTCAAATCAGAGGTGCCACAACACACACTTCCATTGCTATTTGCCCTTGTAGATTTATTTTTTTAAAGTCTTTAGAGGGCTGTCCCCAAAAAGTCCATGATTTATGTCGTCAGTTGAGAACCCCATAAGTCATCGTCTTTTTTTTTTCTTTTCAGATTTGTCATTTCACACAGAGATACATAAGACTATGTCGAAGCAGTGGCACGGACCAAGGCAAACTCTACAGGCTGAAGCTAAAATTACCACCGGAGTCACAGTGATAGAAGAGGAGAAGAGAGCAACTAAGGACAGGACGATGTCTGACAGGACATCAGGGCAACGTGACTCCTCTGAAGTTTGGTAAAACACTTTTAAACTAGCCTTTGGTACCGTTTCCTGCTGCCATCCGCTCTGACTGACACTGCGTGTGACACTATTTGACTGACAGTGCTGTCAGAATGTCGTGTTATCCAGGCAGGAAAGACACACCGTCTTATTTAGTTTGACCATATGGAAATCTGCTGTTTTCACATCACGGATGACAATGAAAGGTAAAATAAATACATAAATAGAGTCTTGCTGGCAAAACATGAGACTAACATAGGCTGATATATAGTTCAATCTGCTCAACCCACGACACATTTCCCTTGTATTTGTTTTTATGCACACGCTTTGGTGATCCTGTCAGGTTCTGCGTCCTCTTTCTGGGCTAATAAACTTTCACTGGGGTTCCACTTGGCACGTTGGGCTGACGGGGGCACGATGAAGTCACAGCGTTAAAGACCGATGGTTGTAATCTGGTTTGTGTCACCAGCCATCTGCTGCAGTCCGCCGGTTGCTCAATGCAGGGCCAACCTTTATTATATGAAACATACCATTTAATCAGATAGCTTAACATCGCCGCTGTGTGTATGTGTGTGTGTGGGGGGGGGTACAAGGGAGCAACTATGCATAAACCGTACCTGGAGGCAAGGCTAAGGCAAGAGGGAAAAAGAGCAGCACTTTTTACGTGAGATTAAACTGGTGGAAATGCAGATGTAAGAGGAATGACAGATGAAAGCAGCAGAAAGTATTTGAAGGAAAAAAAACGTTCCTCCAGCAAAACCAGCTGCCATATGTCCCTTTCTTCCCCACATGCTGTGGTATGCTGGAAGGACCACAGTTTGCAGAGGCATCACCCGCAAGATGACCCATTTAAAAGACAAAATTATATTTCATGCAAGCCTGTGTTGGTGCGTATTAAACTGCTGCCATCAACTGTACGTCTTCCAGACTTGTTAATAAATGCCTTGTGATTAGAGGATCAAATAGGAGACGTGAATTACTGATTCCTGTGATCACAGCCTGTGGCAGGGCAGGAGGAGAGTGATCACGCGATGAATGCGATCTCCCTGGAGAGGCGCAAAAGGAAAAAAAAACACAGCAACATCTGACGACTTTGTCGGATGGACAACAATTGTCTAATAAATCCCGACCATATTTCATGAGCATCTGCGTGACAGCGCGACACAATTTTACACATCTAATCTGCTGCGATGCCTTTGATCTCAGACGACGCTTCAGATTTCAGATGATTATTTCGTAGGGATCAGTGGTGCAGTGATTTTGGTTTCATTATACATCCTATTATATTTAAGCCAGGATAAACACAATGTAATTTGGCGAGATGAGACAACGAACGTGCAGTTGCTATTTACCGGGACTTGTGTGAATAAGCATCCTATCCCTTAGTAATGCAGACTATCCCCCCCCCCCAGACCAATTCAAGTATCTTCCCCCGACTTTGCAGGTGATGGGAAAGGTGGAAAGGAGCTGCTGTGAAGTCAAGAGGCTCCATATTAAAATTTCACCGTAGAAATCCTTTATTTATTTTTTAAGTTAAGACAGTAATATTTGAGAGATAAGGCAGAAGACTTATTTACTCCTGAAGGGCTGTGCCTCTGAGACTTGATCCAAATCTGAGAAAGGATTGGTTGCTAAATGAATTCCCTTCTCTGCCTGAGAGATTACGCTTGAGCATTCAGCTAAGAACAAAGAGCGAGAACTCGCTGACATCTTGAGGGTCAGGCGACATCTACTGTAATGATTCTCTTAACAACATGTCCTTGGAAACAGTCTCCCTTGGCTTCGCCATGCACATTTCCTTCAGCTTGAAACATTAAATTTAACCTGGAGAGGAATCTAGTATTTATATTTCACTGATGCCAGCAACTTCCAGTGCCTTGCTTATTGTCATCTGCTGTCGCCATGCAGGCATAGCCCTGACTCGTGTGCAGCAGAGGTCATGGGAAATATGCTTCTCGCCGAAAGCTCCCCAGAAGCCCGGGAGCATGAATATGCTATCAGACTAACACCTTATAGCGCTTCGTGCAGTTGTTCGAGGACCCTCTTGTACCAGATTTAAGACGATTTAACATTTCGTAACGTAAGCTGTGATATATACCTCACAGTGTACACGCTGTGGACGATCTCTGGTGACTTGTTGGTAAAGGCAAACGCAGACAAGATGGGTAACAAAAGAAACTCACCTTATCTGTATACACGAAGAACAGGATAAGCAATATCAGCTCGGCCAGGAGAATTATCAGCAGGACAATGAAGAACTGTCAGAGAGAGATGGAAGAGGCTCGTGTTTGAAATCGCTTTGCCCATATTATAGATCAACATCATCAAATCTCCTGAAAACACATTTACTGTTGAGTCATTTGTGTCTCTGACTCAGGACTGTAGACTGTAGATTACATACATGTAGATATTATACATTGTCATATGTTCAGAATCTGTGAAATGCAAAGCTTTGATTTAAACTCCGTCCTAAAATGAAAGCGTCGTGGCCGTGTGATCACTTCTATATTCGATCATTGAAACTTGATCTGTAACATTCTGGACGGATCCTGATTACATTTTCAGGAAATGTTGGGAATGTTACCAGGAACATATAATTACATTTTTGTGATGATCCAGCAGAGATCCTGGATTATGGAACAGTTTGACATTTTCGTTAACATTGCAGTCAATGGAGCTTCAAAATTTGTTCCTCAATATCTCGGTTGATTATTGACCGATATTTGTGGACGTACAAATACTCAAATCGACTCTGATTCACTTTCACGGTTGGTGTATAAAGATACCAAGAAGGTGTACATCTAATTACGAGGGGAACGAGCTGCTTGGTGGAGGTCTGCACTCTGAGTGTTTTTCTAGGTGTTTAAGTGATCTATAGATGTTTAATCTAAAGTGCTATTCACTGGACTTGAGCTTCCATTAGTCGTATGGTGGCAGACCTCCGCCAAGCAGCTCAACCCCAAAACAAACAGAATTTAAAACACTCAAACAGGATAAGAAAAGACAGGAAAAGAAAGCTATAGAGTCAGTGGGAGTCACACAGAGAGAAGAATCAAAGTGCTGAAGGGCTGGTGAAAATGTGAATGGTGGAGGAGGTTTAATACCACACTATATTAATTTCCAACACAGGTTTTGCATCTCAATTACTATTCCACTCTCCCTACTACACTTCCTTGCAGCTCAGTGTTCAGCAAGCTTCTCTGCACTGCATGGGAGGAGTAACACAAGCCCAGATTTTATAAAACCCCTTTAAATCCACACTCATTTGGGAGGAAGGGGTAGATCATGATTTGTGTCAAGGCACAAAGGAAATAGTTCAGACTGTTTGTTTGTTTGTTGTTTGGGCATCTGGACCACCAGTTTAGTGAATCCCTTCATGCCTTAATGGTCCGACCGCCACATTTTCCTTGAGTTCCAGTTCACTCATTTTTGTGGCGCTCTGATGGCTGTGAGTGAAAATATGTATTTGCATGCATACTTGGCTTTGTGGGCGTATGTCCTCATTTGCAAGCAATATACACTTTCTAGGCTTTGAAGTGCTGACATCTCAGCCGAGTATTTCAGCGCTTTCTCACCCAGTTTTTCTTTTTCTCTCAATTTGTCTTGGTAAACATATTTTGGCAGCAAAAAAGAGAGACTGAATTTTTATTGCAAAGGGTGTCTGGGCTTTGAATTTTTATCATCCGGAGAGAGTTGTCCGCTGAATAACTTCAGAGGTAGCATGTCAAGGTAGACGTTCAGATGCGTTTGCTGAGGGAGATCTAAACCCACTCTGATGTTTCCATATCCTGCACCCCTCCACCCCCACTCCTTGGTGTATTGAGCCGGACAGATAGGAGAGGGAAGAAAAAACAATGATTAGCAAAAAAAAACACTGCTCTAAACAGAATTTTTTATGGCCACGCAGCTACAAACAGATGTGGCAAGAGACTTTACGAGTTTCAGAACTTTTACATTTCTCATTAAGGCTGTATTTTTCTTGGTCCAGCTCCTCTCCATCCCCTCCACCTCCCTTTCTCCCTGCAGCCAGCTTTCTACCTCTCTCTGCTTCAAAAGTTGTCAGGCAGGTGAAGGAAGCTATGTTGAACACTGAGGATTTGGTGGGGCTCTTGACTGATGCAAGAGCTTCAAGGGACCGAGCTGTTTGTTATGTTAAGTACACCGAGCCTCAAATCCACTTCTCATTTAAAGTTTCTATCATTTTTGTGCAGCCCAGATCTGTGCAAACCTAATTCCATGGGTTGAACATTTATAATTAACTTGCACTTAAGATATTACAACTTTTGGAAAACAGAGCAAGATCAAGACAGGGGAATCCTCGTGATTAAAAATGTAACAATCTAATTATTGAGCATCCTTTAGTGTGCTACATGTAGACAACAGTAGCTCAGCCATGATGGATGCACCAAAGACCTCTTAACTAATAATTTCTTCACTGGGTTGTGAGCAAAGCCATGAAAACGGCAAGAACGCAGCGTTGATGGTAAAGGACCATTTCACTGCGCAGCTATAATTTCCCTTCATTAGCCCCTGTAGTTCAACACAATGCACATTTAACACCTCCTGACAGTCGCCTTTCTTTGCTGAGGTTCTGTATTGGAGGCAAAGAAAGACATGATGCTTTCCTGGTCTGTGAACAGTGTGCGTAGGTGTATGGGCACACACGTAAGAGATTAATACAAGACAAATCCACCCAGATTTGAATGGGTGAACTGAAAGAATGTGAAAAGGAACTGTCCAAAGGAGGAAAGGAAGTTTCAGAACGTGCTTGTGTGCTTGGTTTGCTGTCTCAGCGCGTCTTATTTATATTGGAGGAGGTATTACGCAGGTATTCGGATTCGACTCACGCTCAGAAGCAGGCACTTGTTCTCCTTGATGGCACCCAGGCAACCAAGAAAGCCTGTTACCATGACAATGGCGCCGATGGCGATGACCATGTTGGCAGCTGACAGTGAAGGAAATGAGGGCGAGAAGGTGGCGAAGCTGCCCTGAGACACACAGAGCCAGATGCCCACGCCGAGCAGCCCACAGCCGCATAACTGGAAGACAAAAAAAATAAAAATAAGACAGACAGCAAGGTGAGAAAACAAAGAGATAAAGATACAATAATGATCCACAACAAGTTCTCTGCTGGAGGTTATTGCTCATCATCCCAGCTCCTCTGAAGAACATTAGGGTAATATTAGCTTGAGAGGAATAAAGTGCAACAGGCTCAACTTCTCTCAGGGCACCAATGTTTCACAGTCATTCATCACTAAACAGTGGCAGGACGGCGCCTTACACAATTCACCTCTGTCATAAACCAGCATCAGCTCTGCAAGTGATTTCATCAAACATGTAAATGAGCCACGCGGGTTTTGCATGTTTGTGCTGCTTACATTAAATCCAGGAACAAGCAACACAAATGTAAATCGCTGCAGTCAAAGAGAAAACTTCCAAACGTTTCCACAACTATGTGCAGTCGGCTCAAACTTCACCGAGATGGAGCAATGCCAGTGCACAGCCGTTAATATGAGAGAGTGTTTATAGAAGTCTTTGATTGGGGAAAGTGGAGCGTCCCACTAGTTGGTGATGTGTCGGTCCATCTATCAGAGGAGGGCGCCATCCAACAGGACCAGCACGCCATAAAATACAGACCGAACAGTAAGTAGTGACATTTCTGCCTACACCTATTATAATGAGATACCCAAGGCAATCTTGCTGCAAATAAAAAAATAAAAATAATCACAAATGAGGTGAAATATGAAGCGGCGTCATTGTAAATCATCACACTGCTACCCTTTCTCCTCCTCCATTCACATTACTCCTCGCCTCCCTTCTCGTCTTGTGCCACCTCTCTTGGACACGGCAACGCCTGTCAGCAAAATATGCAACAAACCTGCTGCGCATGCAAACAAACACTTGCAGAGGCACATATTTATGTACAGTACACACACAATCATCAGATAGGAATTATTGATAAATCAGCGGCCTCATTTCACTCTTTCAGAATCAAATGATTAATTCACCACACACGGCGCTAATTTTCTTCTTCTGACAAAGTTTAAATGATGAATAGCACAACGGATGATGAATCTGCGAAAGTGCTGCAGCGCTTTAACAGTGAACAGGAGCGGACTAATAGCGCAAGTCCTCAGATCAGCCTGCAACAAGCAAATACAGTGACTTAAAGCACATTACAAGTTCACCAAAAATAAGCTCTTGGTGACGCCAAGTGATGGGGCTGTAAAAAATATTTGGAATTTCAAATTGAACTCCTTTGAAATCCCTCTCTCTCAATGGCCCTCATTAACCTCCGACCTTTGCACCATGAGCTTTAACTTCCTGCAGACGCATGCACATCCAACAACAACAGTGTTCCAGCTCCTGCACAGCGGCACACTCATGGGAGTGAATGCCGTTCTGAAGACCGGGAAATTGCTCGACTAAATTAAGAGTAAGAAAAAGAGCTATACCTGTATGCAAATGTCCCCGGATGCATAAAAGCCCTGATGAAGCCTGCTCAAATTCCAGCAGTGATTCATGACACAGAGTGTGATTTTGTGAAGGACTGAAGAGGCTGCTCAAACAAACAAAGTAGGATGAGTGGTTTTGTCAAGGTCGAGGGCAAAGTCAGAGGGAGAGTGGGGCTGCAGAGAGCCTGCCCACCAGACTCTGAAGGAATTAAACGTGTTAACCACATATGGAACAACTTTAAAGTCACACTTCTAGATGAACAAGTGGCCTGATTAAGACCACTCCTAAATGAAGGACAGCGACAGGTGCAGTGGTGCTCGGCGCTCCTTTGATCATCTATCATGAGACGAAAGCCCTTCAATCATCCATCGCCTAAATTATTCAGAGGCGAGGCATTTGCTGGGGGGGGCACTGCCTGGCCCTTTGTGCTTCTCCGATTAAAACAAGAGAATAAAACATCCGCTGAAAATACTGCTAGAGGTCGTGTCTCTATGCAGAGCGGCTGCTATACAGAATGAAGCCTGGCACTCCGGCCAGATTATCTAGCCTGTGAGGAAGGGTTTGAGGCAGCACAGGCTGAATACTAACTTTAAGAGGCCAGCCAGGTGGAATGGATTTGCAGCCAGCAAGCGGAGCAATGGGAGGTTCATGAGTTAAGGTGGGCAGGGATACAGTGAATAAATTACATTTAATGCCCAGCAAACAGAGCTTGCTGCTCTCTGAAGTGACTTTTAAATCCCCCCCCCCCCCCCCCCCGCAATCTGTCTGATCTGAGCCTACAGGAGCACAAGCTAATCTCCGTCCTACAACATGTCAAGGCTGTCCGACCTTGTCGTGTACAACTGACCCTGACGTTGACCCTCTCCCCCTGAGCTCATTGCTGGACAGGACATGTTGTGATATCCCA
>NW_027180861.1:0-25000 GCF_040956055.1 Brachionichthys hirsutus | reverse complement strand
TACGGCCGCCAGGTGCGGGGACCCCTGGATCTCCTGAGGGACTACTGGGAGCGAACGGAGACTGAGGGTGACAACATCATAGCCTACGTCATTAAGATGAGGGAGCGGTTGGAGGCTATGGTGGCCCTGGCTGAGGAGAACCTGAAAGAGGTGCAGCAGCATCAAAAAACCTGGTACGACCAGAAGGCTAAAAATAGGATCTTCAGTCCGGGCCAGAAGGTACTGTTACTGTTGCCGACAAGTGAGAACAAACTGCTTGCTAAGTGGCACGGGCCGTATGACGTTACTAGACAGGTTGGGAAAGTAACGTATGAACTCCGTATGCCAGAGAGAAGAAAGAAACATCAGGTTTTTCATGTGAACCTGCTGAAGGAGTTTCATGTCCAGGCCGAGCCGGCGCCGCAGTTATTAGTCAGAGCGGTGCGGGATGAAGAGGTTACTGAGAAGTATTTCCCGACCAGTGCCGAGGAGGTGGCTGTGGTTGACCTCTCCCACCTCTCCCCCTCTCAGCAGGAATCGATTAAGCCATTGCTGGACCCCGCTCTTTTCAAGGAAACCCCGGGTTTCACTTCGTTGGTCCAGCATACGATACGGCTGAAGAGGGATGCCCCCGTTCGTCGGCAGAGTTACCGGATACCAGAGCGGTTGGTGCCGGTATTACGGACAGAAATCCAGCTGATGCTGGAACTGGGAGTCATTGAGGAGTCCAGTAGCGAGTGGTGTAGTCCTATCGTACTGGTCCCTAAGAAGGATGGCTCGTTGCGGTTTTGCATTGATTTCAGGTACCTGAATGCGGTTTCCAACTTTGATCCATATCCAATGCCACGTATTGACGATTTGCTGGAGAGAGTGGGAGGAGCGGTTTACATCACCACCTTGGACCTCAGCAAGGGTTATTGGCAACTGGCGCTGGCCCCGGAAGCAAGGGAGCTGTCAGCATTCAAGACACCATTTGGTATGTACCAATTCAAAGTCATGCCATTTGGTCTGCAGGGGGCACCGGCAACCTTCCAGCGCCTCATGGACCACCTTCTGCGAGACGTGTCTGATTTCTCGGCGGCCTATCTGGACGATGTGGTGGTGTACAGTAACTCCTGGGAACAACACCTGCACCACCTCCAGGAGGTTTTGCAGAGGATCAGGATGGCTGGTCTCACCATCAACCCCCGGAAGTGTGCGGTGGCCCATCGGGAAGTACGGTACCTTGGCTTTACCATCGGCTTTGGGAGGATCAAGCCACAGGTGGACAAGATGGAGGCCATTCGTTCATTCCCGGTCCCCACCACGAAAAAGGGGGTGAGAGGGTTTATTGGCCTGATTGGGTGGTACCGGAAGTTTGTGCCTAACTTTTCCGAAAGGGCGGTGGTGTTGACGGATTTGACCAGGAAGGCAGCTCCCAGTAGGGTGCGTTGGACTGAGGAGTGCGAGCGGGCCTTCCACGACCTGAAGGGGGCTATCTGTACGGGGCCGGTCCTGCGCAGTCCAGACTTCAGCCAGCCCTTTATCCTTCAGACGGACGCCTCTCGGAGTGGGCTGGGGGCCGTCCTGATCCAGGTGAAGGAGGGGGAGCGGAGACCGGTTGTCTTCCCCAGTCGGAGGCTGCTGGACCGTGAAACGAGGTACTCAACGGTTGAAAAGGAATGTTTGGCCGTAAAATGGGCCGTTGATGCTCTCAGGTACTACCTGCTTGGACGTCACTTCGAGTTGGAGACGGATCACCGCGCTCTGCAGTGGCTGCATAGGATGAAGGACGCTAACAACCGCATCACGGGATGGTACCTGTCCCTGCAGCCATATGACTTTGAGGTCCGGTACTGGCCGGGCAGGTTGAATGTGGTTGCGGACTGTCTCTCCAGAGGCTCGGAGGAGGGGGCCTTTGCCTTGGAGAGGGAGAGGGAAATGTAACGAACAGGCTGTTCGTTCCGGGCCACTTACCTGCTCTTGTGTCCAGGGCGGGAGCGTTTGGCCAAAGGACTTCCCCGGGGAACAGACGCTGCTCAAAAGAGTTCCGGGTCAAACCAAGGGGGAAACTAGATGGGGGTGGCTGGGTGGTAATGGGATTGCCCAATTTAGAACAGGTGCTTAAATACTGGCAGACACCCGGCGTGTGGGGTTCGGCCGGAGGAGCGAGGACCCAGCGTCTGCGACGAATGCACCTGTTTGGGCGCTGGGGATGTGGTGAGGTCACGCCTTGGAGGAAATAAAGAGTGACGTGGACCATCTGAGGACTTTCTCTGCTCTTTTGTTTGTCTACTCGCCACCCACCGCTCATGCCGTCTTGCTAACATGCCGTCTTGGTGGACACCGGTCGTGAGGGATGCCGTCAAGCTGAAGAAGGAGTCCTATCAAGCCCTTTTGGCCTGTAGGACTCCGGAGGCAGCTGACAGGTACCGACAAACCAAGCGGAGTGCAGCTACTGTGGTTGCTGAGGCGAAAACCCGGGCATGGGAGGAGTTCGGTGAAGCCATGGAAAACGACTTCCGGACGGCTTCGAAGAGGTTCTGGACCAACATCTGGCGTCTCAGGAGGGGGAAGCAGTGCACGGTCAACACTGTGTATGGTGGGGATGGTGCGCTGCTGACCTCGACTCGAGACGTCGTAGATCGGTGGAGGGACTACTTCGAAGACCTCCTCAATCCCACCGACATGCCTTCCAGTGAGGAAGCAGGGCCTGGGGACTCGGGGGTGAGCTCCTCTATCTTTAGGGCCGAGGTTGCCGAGGTAGTTAAAAAGCTCCTCGGTGGCAAGGCCCCGGGGGTGGATGAGATCCGCCCGGAGTCCCTTAAGGCTCTGGATGTTGTAGGGCTTTCATGGTTGACACAACTCTGCAACATTGCATGGACATCGGGGGCAGTGCCTCTGGATTTGCAGACCGGGGTGGTGGTCCCTCTTTATAAGAAGGGGGACCGGAGGGTGTGTTCCAACTACAGAGGGATCACACTCCTCAGCCTCCCTGGTAAGGTCTATTCAGGGGTACTGGAGAGAAGGGTCTGCCGGATAGTCGAACCTCGGATTCAGGAGAAGCAATGTGGTTTTCGTCCTGGCCGTGGAACTGTGGACCAGCTCTACACCCTCGGCAGGGTCCTTGAGGGTGCATGGGAGCTTGCCCAACCAGTCCACATGTGTTTTGTGGATTTGGAGAAGGCATTCGACCGTGTCCCTCGGGGAGTCCTGTGGGGGGTGCTCCGGGAGTATGGGGTGTCGGACCCCCTCATACGGGGTGCCCGCTCCCTATATGACCGGTGCCAGAGCTTGGTCCGCAAATTGCTGGCAATAAGTCGGACCTATTTCCAGTGCGGGTTGGACTCCGCCAGGGCTGCCCTTTGTCACCGATTCTGTTCGTAACTTACGGACAGAATTTCTAGGTGCAGCCAAGGCGTTGAGGGGGTTCGGTTTGGTGACCTTAGCATTGGGTCGCTGCTTTTTGCAGACGATGTGATCCTGTTGGCTTCATCAGGCCGTGCCCTCCAGCTCTCACTGGATCGGTTCGCAGCCGCATGTGAAGCGGCCGGGATGAGAATCAGCACCTCCAAATCCGAGGCCATGGTTCTCAGTCGGAAAAGGGTGGAGTGCGCCCTCCAGGTCGGGGAGGAGATCCTGCCCCAAGTGGAGGAGTTGAAGGACCTCGGGGTCTTGTTCACGAGTGAGGGAAAAATGGAGCGAGAGATCTACAGACGGATCGGTGCAGCGTCTGCAGTGATGCGGACTCTGCACAGATCCGTCATGGTGAAGAGAGAGCTGAGCCGAAAGGCGAAGCTCTCGATTTACTGGTCGATCTTCGTTCCTACCCTCACCTATGGTCACGAGCTTTGGGTAGTGACCGAAAGAACGAGATCCCGGGTACAAGCGGCTGAAATGAGCTTCCTCCGTAGGGTGGCTGGGCTCTCCCTTAGAGATCGGGTGAGAAGCTCAGTCATCCGGGAGGAGCTCGGAGTAGAGCCGCTGCTCCTCCGCGTTGAGAGGAGCCAGATGAGGTGGCTCGGGCATCTATTCAGGATGCCCCCTGAACGCCTCCCTGGTGAGGTGTTCAGGGCACGTCCCACCGGGAGGAGACCACAGGGAAGACCCAGGACACGCTGGAGAGACTATGTCTCTTGGCTGGCCTGGGAACGCCTCGGGATACCCCCGGAAGAGCTAGAAGAAGTGACCGGGGAGAGGGAAGTCTGGGCTTCCCTGCTTAGGTTGCTGCCCCCGCGACCCGGCCCCGGATAAGCGGAAGAAAATGGATGGATGGATGGATGGATATTGATAAATACTTACGAGATTTTTAAACAGCAATTTCTCCTGAAAAAAGGGGGCAAATAATTAGCAAATGAGGGGCATTGTCTGCCACATGAGACCTGCTAAGCTCGCCGGCTGAACTCCCACGAGCCTCGAAACGACTCGCTGAATCAAGGATGCTACTACACCTACTACTGTACTACAAATACTGCTACGACACCTACTACTGTACTACAAATACTGCTACTACACCTACTACTGTACTACAAATACTGCGACCACACCTACTACTGTACTACAAATACTGCGACCACACCTACTACTGTACTACAAATACTGCTACGACACCTACTACTGTACTACAAATACTGCTACTACACCTATTACTGTACTACAAATACTGCTACTACACATACTACTATGCAACAAATACTGCTACTACACCTACTACTGTACTACAAATACTGCTACTACACCTACTACTGTACTACAAATACTGCTACGACACCTACTACTGAACTACAAATACTGCTACGACACCTACTACTGAACTACAAATACTGCTACGACACCTACTACTGAACTACAAATACTGCTACTACTGTAATTCCGGCTTATCCTGGGAGGGATTGCCACAGTTACTATTTAATAACATTTATTGTGCTCCATTTCTGGTGAGGTGTTAAATATAATAAACAACAATATTTTTTGTTATTAATATTCTCTGCGTGCCGGTTGTGACACGCGTGTCTTAGGTTCCCGAGCCCTGATCTACAGCTTGGCTGACTGGTCTCTCTGACCTCGTCTCCAAAACGTCTAACCTTCACTGTCCCTCTTATTGTCTCATTTTTAATCCTGTCCAACCTGGTCCCTCCCAAGGAGAACCTCAGCATCTTCATCTCCTCCACTTCTAGCTCCGCCTCCTGTCTTTAGCTCAGAGCCACTGTCTCTAAGCCGTCCATCATGGCTGTCCTCACCACTGTCTCTAAGCCGTTCATCATGGCTGTCCTCACCACTGTCTCTAAGCCGTCCATCATGGCTGTCCTCACCACTGTCTCTAAGCCGTTCATCATGGCTGTCCTCACCACTGTCTCTAAGCCGTCCATCATGGCTGTCCTCACCACTGTCTCTAAGCCGTCCATCATGGCTGTCCTCACCACTGTCTCTAAGCCGTCCATCATGGCTGTCCTCACCACTGTCTCTAAGCCGTCCATCATGGCTGTCCTCACCACTGTCTCTAAGCCGTCCATCATGGCTGTCCTCACCACTGTCTCTAAGCCGTCCATCATGTCTGTCCTCACCACTGTCTCTAAGTAAGTCGTCCATCATGGCTGTCCTCACCACTGTCTCTAAGCCGTCCATCATGGCTGTCCTCACCACTGTCTCTAAGCCGTCCATCATGTCTGTCCTCACCACTGTCTCTAAGTAAGTCGTCCATCATGGCTGTCCTCACCACTGTCTCTAAGCCGTCCATCATGGCTGTCCTCACCACTGTCTCTAAGCCGTCCATCATGGCTGTCCTCACCACTGTCTCTAAGCCGTCCATCATGGCTGTCCTCACCACTGTCTCTAAGCCGTCCATCATGTCTGTCCTCACCACTGTCTCTAAGCCGTCCATCATGGCTGTCCTCACCACTGTCTCTAAGCCGTCCATCATGGCTGTCCTCACCACTGTCTCTAAGCCGTCCATCATGGCTGTCCTCACCACTGTCTCTAAGCCGTCCATCATGATGTCCTCACCACTGTCTCTAAGCCGTCCATCATGGCTGTCCTCACCACTGTCTCTAAGTCGTCCATCATGGCTGTCCTCACCACTGTCTCTAAGCCGTCCATCATGGCTGTCCTCACCACTGTCTCTAAGCCGTCCATCATGGCTGTCCTCACCACTGTCTCTAAGCCGTCCATCATGGCTGAGGTCACATCCTGTCCTCCTGGTCTCCTGGACACATCAACCGTTTTTCTCCTCATCATAACCTTTCTCACTTATAATTGCTTTTATAATCTTATATTACAACTGGGTTGAAACTGACTCAAACAACACGTCCTCTTCGTCTTCCTCCTCGTCTTCCTCTTTCCTGCATTTTTCCGGCTCAAAGGAGACCGTTCCCGTGAGGCTACGATGAGGCTGCGTTTGACCCGAACAACAAAGGCAGAAACGTTCACCAGATTATTTTGTAGTTTTATAGCAGTTTTATTTATTTTATTTTATTTTGTTTAAATTGAAGTTCCTGTCAAAAGGTCGATGCAATAAACACATTTATACTTATTTATTTCTACTTTCATGCATTTAAAAGCTAAAACTGGTCGGTGCTGACTAATACTAGATACTAGTACTAGAAGGTTCACGCCCTTCTGGGTTCTTTTCACGGAGCACGTTTCGTTCCCTTTCTGACTCCCAGCGACAGAATAACTTTGTCTCATCTTGATCCTTGAGAAATTCATCACAGCCAAAAAAGAAAACTATTTCATGCTTTTAAATGCTTTATTTATATAAAAGTGCAGATAGTTAAATATTTGTAATCAATAAGGCAAAATACAATCGGCAAAGAAACTAGCAGACGTCCTCGTTTCCTCAGTAGCTTAGTAGATGTCCAGTCTGTCTCCTCCAAGCCAAGCCTCATCCAGCTCCCCCAGAATTTCCTGGAGGGACAGCTCGGGTAGCGGAGCATGCTGGACGAGGGCGGGCTTTTCAGACTCCCCGCAACTTCCCAGAATCGCCCCTCTCCAGGAATCCTCCAGCTGCATGTTTTGATCCTGTAGTTGTGGACCGGTTTCAGTACCGGCATGCCAGTAGCCTGAGCCGGTGTCTGGGGCAGAAGGGTTGGGGTGCTGTTCTTTTGCCCCTGGGCACATGAGAGCTGCCTGTCGGATGATGAAATCGGAGTTTCTCATCTCCAGGAGAGACTTTTGGAACATGTGGCTTTCTTGCAGTGGCCACAAGCTCATTGAGGGCGGGGTGGAGCCGCGCCCTTGAAGCCTGTGTTTCGGGGGTCCATACATGGAGCCATAGTAGCCATGCACCTTATTGGTGGAGTAGGCTGGAGGACACTGCCCATAGTAGCACGACCTTTCCATCTCCTCTGGCTGAGCGCCCCCCTGTGGTTCCCCGTTGTCGACATTGTGGGCGGGGCTGCCGGACTGCCACGGGCTTTTCTTGGCTCCCTTGCACTTCAGAGTGCGAGCTCTCCTGTTCTGGAACCACACCTGCAGCAGCAAAGGAAGGCGCTCGTTGGAAGCTACTGATGTCCTACAGCTTAGCCATCATGAGCTAGAGGAAGGGATTGATCTGATCGATCAGAATGATTGCGGTATCTGCAGTTCTATGCAGGAGACATCTGTAAACATTCATATGATGAGAAACTGCCTTCGGACACAACGAGGGGGCGCCGCAGTCACACAGCGTCTGTGTGCTGGTGGGAAAAGTGCACTCGAATATATTTATCACGCGATCAGCTTCAAACCTGGAAGTCAGGCGCTTCGGCTTCTGTCCCCAGACACGAGGAGGCGGACTCACTTGGATGCGTGACTCAGGCAAGCCCGTGGCTCGGGACAGACTCTCCCTGAGGCTGATTCCAGGGTACGGATCCGTCTCGAAGGTGCCTCGCAGGAGCTCCACGTGCTCTTTGGAAAAGCTGGTCCTCTTCCTGCGACTCGTGCTGCGAGACGAGGCTCCACTGGAGACCGGAGGTCCGAGTTCATCTGGGAGGAGAGAGGAGGGTCCGTATCAGCAGGATCCAGAACATCTGCTTCGGTTAGATCGTATCAAACTGAAGCTTCACTCATTCATTCACTCATTCATTCGCTCATTCGTTCACTCATTCATTCACTCATTCATTCGCTCATTCATTCACTCATTCATTCACTCATTCATTTGCTCATTCATTCACTCATTCATTCACTCATTCATTCGCTCATTCATTCACTCATTCATTCGCTCATTCATTCACTCATTCATTCGCTCATTCATTCGCTCATTCATTCACTCATTCATTCACTCATTCGCTCATTCGTTCACTCATTCATTCACTCATTCATTCGCTCATTCATTCACTCATTCATTCACTCATTCATTTGCTCATTCATTCACTCATTCATTCACTCATTCATTCGCTCATTCATTCACTCATTCATTCGCTCATTCATTCACTCATTCATTCGCTCATTCATTTACTCATTCATTCACTCATTCATTCACTCATCCATTCGCTCATTCATTCGCTCATTCATTCACTCATTCATTCACTCATTCGCTCATTCATTCACTCATTCATTCACTCATTCATTCACTCATCTTCCTCACCGCTTTGTCCGTTACTGTAGCCGATCCCAGCAGTCAGTTCAGAATACACAACAGTATAATTAACCCCTTGTTGCTCTTGTTTGCATATTCCTAAAACTAGAACAGCACTCAGAGAGCACAGACCTCCCCCAAGCAGCTCGTTCCCCTCCTAACTGGATCTACACCGTCCACACAGTGATCTGGATCAGCACCAGAAGCTTCTAGATGGTTCTGGTATCTTTATACAGCAACATGAAAAGTCAAAGTGAATCAGAGCTGATGTTTATTTTTAACTGATTCTTGAATCCATAAATGGTTTAATGTTAAAACGTAATATTTGTTCCTGACCTCATTCTGGATCAGAACCAGAAGACGTGTTGAATGACGGTTCATATCGGACCCCTTCATGACTCTGATTCTTGGTGACTGAATTTAATGCAGATTTTACAAGATAGGATTTTTAGAAAAAGCCTCTATTATAAGTAAATGGGAAAATCCAGATTTTCTTTTTTTTTTTAATCCAGGCAGGAATCCGGATCGCTCTCAAAACTTAATGGATCTAAGTTAGACCGAGACCATCTTCAGACTTATTTTCATCACAATCAATCCAGCAGTTTTTCTGAAATCCTGCTAACAAAGAAACAAATGCCTTCAAAAACAAACCGTCCTCGGCGGAGTTAGTAATAATAATAATAAAAATTAAAGCCGCAAGCGGCGTTGTAGGCCCTCGCCGGCCGACAGGCCGTTGAGCTGACCCGCCGACGCACGCCGCTTTTGTCCTGAGTGCTTCGCAAGTGTTTAGATTTGAGCTGCATGAGTAGCTCACAGTTCAGTCAAATCGTTATTTGGATTATATGGCCATCTGCCATCAGGAGTTTCAATCCAATATGGCCGCCTTCCTGTGTGTCTGGGGGCGTGGCCATAATACTTTTTTTTTTGCCCTGACATGACGCATGTCTGTACCGAATTTCGTGGCTGTCCGACAAAGTTGGCGTCGGACCCCTCCCCATAGGAGGGGTTGCCATCGCCATGGCAACAGCGTAAAAACAACAACATGGTTACGATTGTGTTTTTTGATCGGGACCACATGAGGGACTTTTCTGGTAAGTTTCAATCATTTCTGGCAAAGTGTTTTTTTAATTCCCATTCAATTTTTGTTATCGTTCTCTAGGGGGCGCTGTAAGGCTGATTGTCAAAGTTTCCCTTTTAAAGTGTCCAGGTAGGAAGGGTCAATAAGTGTTTAAAATTTGGTTTGGATTGGAGTGTGGGTGTGTGCAAACGCTGACTCTGCAGTTTTTAAAATTATATCCAATATGGCCGCCTTCCTGTGTGTTTGGGGGCGTGGCCATAATTTTTTTTTTTTTTTGCCCTGACTTGACGCATGTGTGTACCGAATTTCGTGGCTGTCCGACAAAGTTGGCGTCGGACCCCCCATAGGCACAATGCATTGTGATTTTTGTAGGTGGCGCTAGCGCGCCACTTTTTCATGCCCAATTTTAAAACACATAAAATAATTAATTTTTCGCCGGTTCTGAGCTTGGTTCAAAGTTTGGTGAGTTTTCGAGCATGTTCAGGGGGTCAAATTGCCGTTTAAACAGCAGAATAAAGAATAAAGAATAAAGAATAAAGAATTTTTGCAAAAACAATATAACTTTTTTTCTGAGTATGCGATTTCTACACAAAATACGTTTTTGGAATGGTCTCAACGAGGGCTACGCGTCTGTGGGGGCACACAAACACGAGTTGACGAGCTTCGCTCGTCAACTCGTGTTTGTGTGTGGGTGTGTGTGTCTGTGTGTCTGTGTTGTTTAGTGTCGGGGTGTGTGTGTGTGTGCTGTTGAGTGTCGTGGGTGTGGGCGTGGGTGTGTTGGTCGCCCGATGGTTGACTCGCTGCGCTCGTCAACCATCGGAAGACAGTTACAAACACGAGTTGACTCGCTGCGCTCGTCAACTCGTGTTTGTGGATCTCTGTGTGTGTGCATTTGTGTTGTTTAGTGTCGGTGTGTGTGTGTGTGCTGTTGAGTGTCGTGGGTGTGGGCGTGGGTGTGTTGGTCGCCCGATGGTTGACTCGCTGCGCTCGTCAACCATCGGAAGACAGTTACAAACACAGTTGACTCGCTGCGCTCGTCAACTGTGTTTGTCGATGTCTGTGTGTGTGCGTGTGTGTTGTTGAGTGTCGGTGTGTGTGTGTGTGTGCTGTTGAGTGTCGGTGTGTGTGTGCGTGAGTGTGTTGGATGCCGAGGGTTGACGAGCTGCGCTCGTCAACTTTGTCGAGGGTTGACGAGCTGCGCTCGTCAACTTTGTCGAGAGTTGACGAGCTGCGCTCGTCAACTTGTCGTCTTCTGCGTTGCAAAAGCAATAGCCCCTTACGCCTAGAATAGGCGCTCGGGCCTAATAAAGAATAAAGAATAAAGAAGAATAAAGAATTTTTGCAAAAACAATATAACTTTTTTTCTGAGTGTGCGATTTCTACACAAAATACATTTTCGGAATGGTCTCGACGAGGGCTACGCGTCTGTGGGGGCACACAAACACGAGTTGACGAGCTTCGCTCGTCAACTCGTGTTTGTGTGTGTGTGTGTCTGTCCGTGTGTCTGTGTTGTTTAGTGTCGATGTGTGTGTGTGTGTGCTGTTGAGTGTCGTGGGTGTGGGCGTGGGTGTGTTGGTCGCCCGATGGTTGACTCGCTGCGCTCGTCAACCATCGGAAGACAGTTACAAACACGAGTTGACTCGCTGCGCTCGTCAACTCGTGTTTGTGGATCTCTGTGTGTGTGCATTTGTGTTGTTTAGTGTCGGTGTGTGTGTGTGTGCTGTTGAGTGTCGTGGGTGTGGGCGTGGGTGTGTTGGTCGCCCGATGGTTGACTCGCTGCGCTCGTCAACCATCGGAAGACAGTTACAAACACAGTTGACTCGCTGCGCTCGTCAACTGTGTTTGTCGATGTCTGTGTGTGTGCGTGTGTGTTGTTGAGTGTCGGTGTGTGTGTGTGTGTGCTGTTGAGTGTCGGTGTGTGTGTGCGTGAGTGTGTTGGATGCCGAGGGTTGACGAGCTGCGCTCGTCAACTTTGTCGAGGGTTGACGAGCTGCGCTCGTCAACTTGTCGTCTTCTGCGTTGCAAAAGCAATAGCCCCTTACGCCTAGTATAGGCGCTCGGGCCTAATAAAGAATTTTTGCAAAAACAATATAACTTTTTTTCTGAGTGTGCGATTTCTACACAAAATACATTTTCGGAATGGTCTCGACGGGGGCTACGCGTCTGTGGGGGCACACAAACACGAGTTGACGAGCTTCGCTCGTCAACTCGTGTTTGTGTGTGTGTCTGTGTGTCTGTGTGTCTGTGTTGTTTAGTGTCGGGGTGTGTGTGTGTGTGCTGTTGAGTGTCGTGGGTGTGGGCGTGGGTGTGTTGGTCGCCCGATGGTTGACTCGCTGCGCTCGTCAACCATCGGAAGACAGTTACAAACACGAGTTGACTCGCTGCGCTCGTCAACTCGTGTTTGTGGATCTCTGTGTGTGTGCATTTGTATTGTTTAGTGTCGGGGTGTGTGTGTGTGCTGTTGAGTGTCGGTGTGTGTGTGCATGGGTGTGTTGGTCGTCCTCAACAGCATGGCAAAGTTGGATGCCGAGGGTTGACGAGCTGCGCTCGTCAACTTTGTCGAGGGTTGACTCGCTACGCTCGTCAACTTGTCTTCTGCGTTGCAAAAGCAATAGCCCCTTACGCCTAGAATAGGCGCTCGGGCCTAACAAAGAAGCTCCTCGAATAAATTAACACCATTGGCTCACACCTCTCATTTCACCTCTCATGCTACCATCCTCTCTTGCTTTTACTCGATGTGATACTACTCCCCGTTTCCTACGCAAGCTGTTTGGCTAACAGAGGTCATGGGGGGGGGGGGGGAGGACATGCCGCACATTTGGTCACGACGTGAAAGCATTAGCTGGTGCCAGCAGGTGCATAATTATATATGAAAGAGGATTTTAAAAGGGAAACGTCACAGTAGTGGGCAGAAAGTAGGCCAAGAAGAGAGACTTCATAAAAGTCCTATTTATTCCTCACTCGCATCAAAGACGTGACTTGCTATTTGAAGTGATGAAATCATCCAAGGTCACTGTAACTATTTCCAGACGTGTAAAAATAACTTTTTAAAAACAAGCCTCCGGGGCGCGTTTCTTTCAAAGGAATGTTGTTTTCCGTGCTCAATGTCGTCTTTTCTGTGCTGCAGGTATGGAGATATGGTGCCAAAAACCATCGTGGGGAAGGTGTTCGGGTCCATATGCTCTCTGAGTGGGGTGCTGGTCATCGCCTTGCCCGTTCCTGTTATAGTGTCAAACTTCAGCCGCATCTACCACCAAAGCCAGCGGACGGAGAAACGAAGAGCCCAAAGGGTACTGACCCCCCCCTTCTGCTTCTGGTCCTTTTTCTTTCTGTCTTTATTTTTGCTTCTGTCTGCCTCTTTTATCTGTCCCTGTCTTATCTGCAAGTAAAATGACAGAGCAAAAGCTATCTTCTCAGAATATTAATCTTTTATTGTGTTTCTGTTTATGTGTTTTTTATTGGATAGGCAAAACCTGCTTAACTATATTTCAGTGTGTGTGGGGGGCAGGGGGGGGGGGGGGGGGGTGAAATCAGGGGGAGAATGACAATGACTGAACAAATGATCCTCAGAGTCTAGTGTCAGCAGGTTTTCAATAGCAATATGTGCATTTCTTTTTAAGAGTGTTTGCCGAGGCACAATTTCCTAATGGTACATGTACGCACGGCCTCTTCCTGCTAAATACTGCGGCTGCCAGAGGGAGACAGAACCAATTAGTGTGACAGACAAACCATCAGAGGCTAAAGCAGAGGTCTGTTTGTTCAAACAGAAAACTCGGCTTGCTAGAATCCGTGCTGCGAAGATTCGAGGCACTAATGCCTATATGCGCTACAAACAAAATGGGCTCCTGATCGACTCGCTGGAGGAGGTAATGAGACCAAGCGGAGGCGGGGGGGGGGGCTGACTGACCGGGGCCTCGCTGATGCTTGCATGCCGCTCTGCTGGGGCCATGTCACCACACACAGGGCGGAGGGGGGGTTCATGCTTCAACACAGGGGTGGGCTTGTCATGCCATAACACAGGGGGGCTGCTGTCATTCCAGTGCTTCAGTGTGATCGCCTCTCTTACATCACACCTCTCAGCTGCGGCATTGACATGCTTCGTCGACACGCTCTCTATCCATACAGCAGGAAGGCCAGACGGGCCCACGTGGCCTTCTGGTGGAGCGCAGCCATTACAGTCACACTGACTCATGACCGGGCCCTGCATGTCCGTCCAACAGGGTGTGGAGGGGGGAGGAGGGAACCAGAGGCTTACTGCTGGACAGCAGGCCACCTATATGGAGGCTGTCTGCTCAGTCTGCATCTCCTCTGAACTCTGTTTTTGATTTGCTGTGTGTGTGTCCCCGTGTGTTATTTCTGGAGCATCCAGGTTGTTACTGCAGATTATTATGACATGCCTTCCATCCCAGACGTGTGCAGAGCTTCATTAAAGTGCGTGGTGTCACTGTGGTGCAGAATCCGTACCGTGTGTGTGTGTGTGTGTGTGTGTGTGTGTGGTGGAATCTGTTCGATCTGTGTCCAGGTGTGCCACTGCTGTTGCACTGAATGAGTTTTAATTTGACATTTCTGGTCTTTTCTCACCAAAAACCAGGGAATGAATGTCCAAAACAAATCTAGCAGTGGATAGTGCTGCCATGTAGCCACTGTCGCTATGCATTTTGAAAGCATCCCCACCTCACTAGGTTGTAAGTAGATTGGCTGCCGTGCTACAGATCAACTCTCAGCGCTGTGTGTACTTTCCGCTACATCACCGAGCTAACTGTTGCCTGAAACTCCATTCCCGTGCTGAGAGCGAGCCTGCTAATATACACAGTTATTTTTTTTTATTTTTTTTTCTTGAAGGCTGCCAAGGAGGCAGGACGAGCCCTGGTAGGGAAGGCGCCCAACCCTCCCTTTGAAAGCCAACATCATCACCTGCTGCACTGCCTGGAGAAGACCACGGTAAAACCGTTTCTTTTTTTCCAAAATCCTAAAGCTATACGTCTACTGGGAAATATACACTCACTGAGGAATTCTTCATGTTTTACTATCCCGGTAACAGAGGGTAGATATTTTAAAGTAGCTCGCTGTAAAAATAAAAATAAAAGCTGTAAAATTGCATCACTTCTACACCCTGTGCTGTGTCATTGGTCTGCTACAGCGGGATGCAAATAGAAAGTGGACCCCCCCCCCTCCCCATCCATGCACAAACTGCGGAATCATTTCACATACAGCACAATTTAAAAATAGCTGTAAAATTAAATGGGAAGTCTTGAGTGCCTTCTCCAGCAACGCGCTAAAGAAAACATGAATCCGGCCGCTATTCCTTCCAAACAAACCGGCGTAGAGAATTTTTTTCTTGATCTATAATTTAGAGACGCAAGATCCTCTTTAATGCCTGGCTTGTGACATGAGTTTTGCACTCGCAGCTCTAAACCCTGTACAGAAACTGACTGTCAGTAATCCAATAGCCCTCCTCATTGATGATCCTCTATCCTAATATAGAGCTTGCCAGCCATGCGGGCTAAACCTCCATTAAGGCACCGCACCATTCAGATGCAAGAGCACATTGCCCTCATCGCGTTCTTCTTATAGTGTGCATTATTAATGGATGAGGCCGGAGTGATCACGCAAGGAAGGACGCAGGGGCACGGCAGCAGTTCCTGAGTGGCATCACTGCGCCACCTGCTGACAGAGCTTCAAACAGACGAGGCGCCTGACCTTCAGGTCCGGCTCGTTTGTCACAGTGATAGCAGTCGTGAATGTTTTCACAGATGGCACTTAATGTGGGCATCTGGGCCAATGCATTTCCATTTGCCGTGATGATTCATTTTCCAATTATTAACCTTTTTTTTTTCTTCTGCTGTGGATTCTGTTCAGCCTGCTTAGCCTGCACTGTAAAAACGTTACCCGTCAATGTAATAAGAGCGATGATTAATGAGCAATGTTTTCCCACCACATTCATTTTTTGCAGAACCACGAGTTTGTTGATGAGCAGACGTTTCAGTCCAACTGCATGGAGATCTCTGTGATGAACAAATCGGGCTCCCGGGGGTCCTCGCTGTCCTCGTCCCCACACGGGCTCAGCTCGTGTTGCTCCCGGCGTCACAGGAAGAAGAGCAGCTTCAGCTTGCCCAGCACAAACAACCAGGAACTCAGCACCATACAGATACGGGAGAGGCCAGTGGTCAACAGGTAGTCTCACAAGCCTCGCTCTCCTGTCGCCAGAGCTCAACAACACAACGCAACACAATTGATTCTGTCCTATAAGAGTGGAAACTCGATTTTAATTCCTGCCTGGAAAATTAAATCACAAATTAAGGGACGTTTACATTTGATTTTTAGGCACATTTTGCGCTGCGACTCACATAAATTTCACATCCTTCACTTCAAGTTAAATATTATACTCTTTTTCCACAAGGTATCGCAGTTCCCAGACACTTGTATGAAATATCTGTAGAGGTTTTTGACAAAATAGCAGACAGCGTCCCTCTTTTCTGTCTCAAACAGCTCTGTCAGAAAAGCCTCTGAAAACCAAACTGAAACTAAGTTCATTGCGTGTATGAGCGCAGCTGCGTGCACGCAATGAATGCACATGCATGTGCACGTTCGCTCAATGTGACATCACAGGGGGCGAGATTTCTGACAGACGCGTTTCAGGAGGTGATTACAGAACTATGGAAACTATGCAGGATTCACTTGATGGTTTATTTAGCTGTTTTTGGGTTGGTAGTGATCCAAAACCAGCATAATAGTCGTGTAGAAACATGGGAAAAGTGAGTTTTTCATAATATGTCTCCTGTAAGGCTTAAAATCCTTCATTTATTTAGTGTGTTAAAAATGTATCGTCATCTTTTTTGAATGTACATTTTGGTGTACATTTCGCGTGGTTTTCGCTGGCCCTCTACAATGGCTGTATGTTGTTTTAACATTACAGGTAATAGCCTGAAAGCAGCTCTTCACCCACTTAGCGCCAACCTTCTGGTGTTTATCTGCGGATATCTTTGGATTAGTTTACCCTTTCTTTGAGGTTATTATTCTCCGATAATTGCTTTTCCAACTTAATACATTGAGAGTTAATGGAATCCTTCTGTTCGTGCTATAAGAACAACTGGAAAACAATTGAGCTGAATTGAGGGTTCTCGTGTTATTAGCCTGTTTCTAGTCTTATTTAACTGTGTTTTTTTTATTTTTTTATCAGCTTTGGCTCTGGTATATCCGAGGCTTGTGATACTGGGGCCAGTTGTGCTTTTATTACATGAAATCTCATTTTTAAGCTTCATTAATCATCCCCAGGTCAATTACCATTTTTCTGCTGGTACACTGCACATCTTGCTTTGCCTCACCAAATGAACAACGTGCACAGCATTCTCTCACTTCCCGTCTGACGGACGTTAATGCAGGATTCTTTTTTTTTTTAAGTTAAATGAGGAGCATTTTTTTTTAACAGAGCCCACTGCAGCAACAGACAAGCAGCCTCGGCAAACGGGCTAAAACGAGTGCCGCGAATTTCCGACTCAAATTCAAATTACATTTCACAGTTAAAAAAGGGTTTTTATTAGAAACGCTGACTTTTTATTGAAACTCAGAGTAATGCTGAAATACGCCCTTTATACTGGTGTGTCTAAAATGTCAATAACAGAATTACATCAAGTTCAGGATTTCATTACCTCACTGCCCGAGAAACTACACTTTCTACCTGTTTCTTTTTTACTGCAATGCTCTTTCAGTTGTTTATAAAGGTTTCAATGGCCCTTCTCTAAAAGGATTTCTTTCATTTACTGTTCCATCTGGATCGCCAAGGTCTCCTCAGCATTTCTTTAAAACGTTCCTCGTGTGCCCCATTAAAATACCTTCGAGAGTGCATTCTCTCTTTATGCTCCTAAACTGCCACTTGATATTAGAACAGCGAGCACTCTCAGTGTCTTTAATAGGATATTCATGACCATTAATTTGGAGTAATATAGCATTTGTTTTGTTCTTTTAATATTTTTTTGTCTTTTCAACTGCTGAGTTTGACTAACTTTTATTGATTTTGATATTTTCAGGCTTTGCTCTTTGCATTTGTTTTCGTTTTCTATTTTGAGGGGCAGGGGGGGGGGGGGGTCTCTGACCATGTTTTCAGCCTTGCTCTATGTCTCCATGAAAGGTGCCACACAAATGAAGCTGCATTCAGTTGAGCAACATTTTCTTCGAGAGACAGTGTCCCGATTAATCTGGGGCTGCTGGGTGTGGTATTTATTTTAATTAATTTTACATACTGTATCATTAAAACATACAAAAATAGACATGTATTCATATCGTGTTTGTAAAGCTGAGCCACGTCAAGATCGCCTCATTTATGACATAAATGCTGGTGTCTCCATCTTTCCGTGTGTGCAGTGGAAAATAAAGACACTGTTTTCCACACTAAAAGCTGAAATATACCAAACCAAAGCACAGTTGCTCAAAACTTTTTTCCATGTGAGAACGAGCTCGAAGAAGTCCTTGTAATTCAGCGACACAAGGTCAGGCCTCTCACTCTCTTTCATCCTGATTTTTTCTTTTATAGCCGCTCCAGCCTGAACGCCAAACTCGATGAGACTGTGCCCTTGAAATGTGACGATCCTTACATCACCCCCTCCATGGTCAGCCTATCTGCCCCAGTGGTGACCTCATCAGACGGGCACGGCTCCACCACCACCACGTACTCTCAAAGCAACATTGTCCGAGTATCTGCCTTGTAGATGTCATGCCTATCTGATCAGTTAACTGTAAGCACCAGATGCTGAGGAGAGGGACCACTGAGCATCAACCTGCCATAATCTAGAGGGATTATCAGATTAGCAGACGTCTGGGTTTTTTTTTTTGAAGTAGTGATCTCATCTGATGTCAATCTCTGCATGGTATTAAATTATGAATGGACGACTGCCTTGGAAATAAAAGCAAACCAGCAGATCTTTCTCCATTAAGCACAGCAGAGCGAGGAAGAGTTTGGATGATTGCGTGATTATATGTTGTTGCCTAAAAATACTGAGGGGGAAAAAAAGTATATTTTTGAATATGTAATGTAGCCGTATTTGTCGTCAAATGAATGAAAGGAGGAAAGGCAGGTGTTTAAAGGTCACTCTTGACAGCCTGTGATGATAAAGCACACATATTCATCAACGGATCATCTTTGTGAATAATAAATCCATCTGCTTAGAAACATTCCCTTTGCTTACCGCCCAGTTTTGAAATTTGCTGGTTTCAAATACCCCCCCTTGCTCTTGTAAAAACATGCATCTGCTGGAATGGATAGCTTTTATGAACATTTATGAACCGACTCATTAGCTGGTTGGTGCCATCGCTTGATGAGTCAAATAGACGACGCATTCTGACATGTTTATGAAACGTGACAGTGAAAGTTGAAACGACAGACTTTGTGTTGACTTACATATCTGATCCTGATCCTGATCTATGTGGAATCCATCGTCAATAATGAATTGATATCGAGAACAGGGTGCATATTAGTTAGGTCACAAGGTAGGAATATCAGTGAACGTTCTCCAGAACACTTAACTAATACGATCCCTAATGTTTACATAGTATTGAGCAGGAAACCCTTTTGAGAGCGTGCAGAACATCGACTCCATTGAGTTCCTCTTAAATTATAATATCCATAAGCGAGACTTGGTAGATTTCACTGTGTTTAAAGGCCATTTTGTACATTTTTCATATTGTAAATATCTCAGATCTTTATCAACTGCATTTTAAGTTGCCAATTGTTGAGAAACTATTTCTGTCTGTTCCCTGGTTGAATTAAGGATTTGCATGCTGTCATTGCAGAATTCTGTTGGATTAAAAAGTACGTCTCTGCGTCTTGTTGGTTTCTCAGTCAAATTGAGACTGGTGTGTCACGATGTCAATTCTGCAACACTTTACTTTTAATGAAACACAAATCTTGTCACGAACTACATACAGTAGGTAAATAAGAGTTAAGGAAAAGCGCAGAATATTCACACATTGTGCATTTTGCTGCAGTGGATAGATTAAATACGGTAGCTCTACTGTGACATCCATTTAATGACCAATCTCTTTTTTTTTTTTTTTAAACCTAGAACACATTTACATGGATTTCAGAACATTTTTCCTTTATTGTGCTTCACTAATAATGGGAAGAGATAATAATTAGGTCCTGCTGGAGGACGTGTGTGGACCTGAGCGGCCCAGTGGTGCGTCCTCACTGCGGGGTCCCAGGAGACGAGCAGGCCTCCGTGATTGCTTGACAGAGTCTCAGCATTGTCCTCCCGCTGAGTTGATTGCATCAGTCCAGGCTGCCTCTCACAGCATGTGGCTCTTCTGCCTGTATTGATGTCAGCCAACATACAGTCTAATACAACAATACACCCACATAAAAAAATTATAAGCATCCTACATAATCAAATAAATATTCACATTTTGACATCCAGGCTTCAGTTTATTTAATAACTGAGCAATGAGTGCAAATTATATCAATTTCCTAATTTAGTTAGAATGTAAATTACAACTCAAAGATGGCCAGAGCGGGACGTGCTGTAATTTCTTGTTGAATGTGGACTGCAGCCTGTTTTTAAGACGATAAAACTCTGTTAAAAACTGACAGTTCACTGCGGCGTATATTATTGGGTCGCTGAGCGATGTCATGCAGGCGACAGAGACTGAATCTCCACACCATGGATGATTGGTATCTGAAAATAAAAAATGCATTGGGTAGACTTCTTTTTTTATTTTTTTAAATCAACTTAGAACATCTTCAGCTGTTGACACATAAAATGCGAATGAGGCCACAACGTCTTACCTGTGGCTTCTTGTCCTTGTGAACGGCAAAATTCACCAGGATGGTTGTGATGAGTGGCAGCCAAAATAAAAGGAAAGTTAAGATTATGCATCCTGCACGCTTAGCCATCTTACTCTCCTTCTTTTTGCTTGCTCTCTCTCGCCTTGCTTTTGAAGGCAGCATGCAAACAGCTCCCTCCACCTCCACATCCGTTTTAGGGATATTGTTTGAAACTGGAGGTAATGAGGACGCTGGGTCGCCTGCAGCAACAGGCGGCGATCCTCCTCCGTTGGTTTTCTCTTCTTGCTTTGGTTCAATCAGGAACGCAGAAGGGGTTTCAGGCTTTTCTAATTGCATAGATGACTGAGCTCGCGGCGGGCTCTCTTTCTTTTCAGATGGTGCTTTGTTGATTTTTGGCCCCTCTTTGGAACGCTTCTCCTTGGCGAACCCGCTGCACAAGGGCACCTTTATGGTCGAGCACTTAGCATTTGATGGATTTGCTCCAACTGTCCTGACACTGGGATTGGGCAGCTCTGTTTTGAAAGAGTTCTCCTTCTTCTTCTTCTTCCAAAACGGTCATCTTCAATACCGTTTTGGATTCTGTGCTGCTCCCTGAACCGACAGAGAAACATTGCACAGCTTCTGCTGAGGGAAGCACAGCAGCTGTAGAATCTTTCTTGGATGAGTTTGGATCTGCTTTTGTCCCCAGTTCCGCCTGAGCAGCACTTTTGCTCAAGGTCTGATCTGGCTCTGGTTTTTCATGTCCATTTTCCACAGCTGTGGTTTCTCCAATCTCCTGCTTATCCTCTGCTTTGTCGGTTTTCAAAGGACGAAAAGTACCTTTGTCAAAAATTTTACAATTGTGTGACTTCACAAGCGCAAATATGCTAGTGTAGAATCCAATGACAATAACAAAACAAACAACCCAAAGTGGAAACAGTACGTGAATGCCAATAGTGTCGTAGGAGAGCGACGTTTCTCTCTGCGATCCTTTACATTTCACATTTAATGGGAGAGTCCTTCAGAAATATCAGACTAAATCCAGCTACCACAAACGCAAGCATCCACGTGAGAGTAATCACTGCCATAATCCTTCGTCGACGCTGAGTGGTCTTGAAAGGTCGTGCAATTGCCTGGTGTCTCTCTGCGCTGATGCAGGACAGCGTCAACAGCTGGATGCAGCAGCTGAAAGAGAACGAGGCCACTTGTGAGTCACAGATCAGCTCGTCCACATGTCCCCTTTGATACACAGTCACGACGATGGACAGCAGAACGGGGCAGTCGATTAAGCATCTCAGAGCGTCTATAACTGCCAGATTGACCACCAGGGCGTTCATTGAAGTTTGCAGCGATTTTTGGAGACAGACTGCCAGAATAACAAAAATATTTGCCGCAATTCCCACAACAGAAGTTATCGACAAAATCAATCCGTTTGCCACCACGGAGGTGATGTCGATGCATCTCTCCCAATCAGTGGCATTCCCAAAGTCCCATTGAAGAGTATGTTCGCCTCTCATCTCCGGGTTCAAAGAGTCACCATCAGTGCCACAGCTTCATTTTTCTCTATGCTGACCTAGCACGCAATAAATCCGAGATTCTCCATGTATAGATCTTGTTATGGTGTGAACCTGATCTCGGATAAATTGCATCAAAGAACCCGCCCTTTTCATTATCACTCCACAACAGCAGCGGGTCACCTGGGAATCTTCTGTGTTCACATTCATTAAAAACGGTGCTGGTTGTTCACAGCATAGACAAATGGGGGGGGGGGGGGGGGTTGAAAAGAGACACTTTTGCTTCCACAAATGAGCCAGGGACTTAAATCTGATGATTCTAATTCTTTCAACTTTCTGATACATTAAATATGCAGCCTTATATATAATGTAGCACTGCACAAAGGTTAAACCCTTTGCATCAAACATATCAGTGGCTGACTGGGGGAGTTGTTGAATGGCTCAGGGAATAACAGGAACCATGCTGCTGGATTATGGAAGTACATCTTGTAATCCTGTTTGGAGATAAAGTGTGAAATGTTCTTTGCTTCAAATGTACAAGCTTATAGACTACGGCAAATCTGGGATTAGATCAACACAATACAGTTTCCTCCTGACCATCCTGCGTATTAGACTCATCAAATGCCTTGCATAAGAAATACCAAACAAACCCTCTTGTCTGGGGATTTTAGCATGCCGTCAACTGAGGCAACACGATAAGCAAACAGCCTCAGTAGAAATGATGAGGCATTAAAAAAAAAATTGAATTCCGATGAACATTTTCATCAATCTTGCCAAACAACACTTTCTCAAGTAGTTTTACAGATTCTTTTCCCCCTTTTTTAAAGTTACTTTAAGTAAAAAACAAAGGTCTTATGTCAGATCCTCAAATTTTGGACATTAAATATCTGTACAGTATGCATTTAATCAAATGCAATTTGAACAATGATAACTTATTTGGTGTTGTAGTTCCTCTTCCAAGTTTGATTAACTCTATGTCATCTAGGAATATATGTCTGCGCATTTCTATGGGTGCCGACATGAACTTCAATTAAAATGCCGTCCTTAAATGCACCAGCTGTGTCCTTCAGAAGGTTTGTGCAGCAAATGCACCATAGTTATGTTACTGTGGTCGGTATAGCATGAGTTATTTAACGCAGAATTAACTAAATGCATCTCAAAAGGAGATGAATCGGCTCGTCTCCGACACAACCTCATGAAGAAATAAGCAAAATAAGCACTTTTTGCTGGTATTGGATTGGATTGTAATACTGTGTGACGGTTCCCACTTATGTTGTTCACCCTCTACATATCAGCTTTTAAAAGCATTTTTACCATTTTGTTGGGATCGAGCGAAGACAGGAATATTTGCAGGTCAGCATACTCGATGAATCGTGGCAGCATCTTGTATTTTTTGCACGTGAAAGGCAACACCTCGCTGTGTGTGTTCACACGCCAGCTCCTCCTGTTCAAGGAGCGCAGGCTGATGCCGACTTTGGTGGCCATATGGGGAATGTAGTGGCGCGGTACGATGGCGCCTCCAGAGCGGCGTTACGGAACTAAGGGGAATGAAAACACACAGAAACGTAACCAGGAAAGACAAATGCGTTTTTCCTCGTGCTTTCTACCTTTGCGAACACTCGGGAGTCAGCAGATTAAAATTTAGCAGCTCACCTGCTTGTTGGAAAGGAAGTAGATGATGGGTACCCGGCAGGTCTTAGAGCTCTGGACTGATGACCACCACCACTGATAATACTGTGTCGGGCAACCAGCAGACAACAAAGGCTACCATCACAGCCAGGACGGAGTTGATGGCGTGGTCATTCTGCTTCTGGCTGCAGGGCCCACCCTGAGGCTCCAAACTCCTGTTCAGTTACAGGCAGTTCGTGCCATGACCTCTCCTCCCAGGCCAGAGAGCAAGAGGTCTGGATGTCCTCGGGCCAATAGGAGCATCGCCCAAATAAATAAGTCACAGTCCAAAACAAGGAGAAAGTCCAAACTAACATTAACCCAATCACACTTCTCCGAATGCTCAACTTTAGTCTTGGCTTGCACGCCACATTGTAGGCTAGCAGGGTCGGAACGCAGAGAGACACCAGCCCTAGGAGAGAGAAACTGATTGGAAAAAGGCTCAGCATCTATTTGCCGTCTTGTTCTGGACATTCTTATTGCATCTCCTGGTTGCTCTTAGCCAAGGGAGTTAACTTCTTCTACTGAAAACACTAAAGCTCTGAAAAATGCTAGTGGGACTCCTTTTAATCGCTGAATTACAAAGGACTTGAATCATTCTTCTGAAGAAAGGAGCAGGGCATTAGCGAGAGCTGTTAAATGAAGAGACAGTTTCAAAAAGCATCAATCAGTGGCAACATTTTAACGCCACAATACACAGAACAGGGATGAAAGTGTTGACTTTGTTGTCCAACGATGAAACCTCAACAACAACAAAACAAGTGCAGAAGCAGCTCTCTCAACATAGCTGACTGTGTGGCCAATAAAGGAAGAGCCTCGGTGTGCCTAGTGATGGTGACAACCGAGGAGCCGCACAAGGCCGATCACGAGGTCGGAAGGCTGAGGATGAAAGCGTTCATTGGCTGGAGGAGAGAGGGATTCCTCAGAATCACGGTCACAACGAGACCATTGCTAAAAACGGTCAACACGGCGTTGACGGCCGTGAGGGAAGAAATGATGCTGTCGCCCACCCGAGGGAGGAGGGGGCGTGGAGGACGGAGCTCCACGGCGTGCTGCTGCTGTCCATGGTGCTGAAATGAAGTCCAGAACCATGGACAGCAACAGCACGCCGTGGAGCTCCGTCCACGGCGTGCTGTCGCTGTCCATGGTGCAGAATGAAGTCCAGCCGAAAGCAGTGAGACAGTCTGCTCCGCGCAGGACGCAGCAGCGGCAACGATCTGATCACGTCCTCCCGTTAAACCACTCAGTTCCGTGATGCGAGATCGGCCCACATGCAATATAGGAGGTTGGTCTGTAACACGATTTGGAAGGATTAGAGACAATGAACCCAACGCTATAATGGTAATTGGAAAGTTGAGGGATATTAAGGAGATTATTTGATTCTTTAAATTCATTTTCAAATCCTGAAAAACGTTTTATTGCTTATAGTATGAAACGTCATAACTTGATCCTATAGAAGCAGTCGATGAAGA
>NW_027180860.1:0-25000 GCF_040956055.1 Brachionichthys hirsutus | reverse complement strand
TGATGAAAAGTTATCTTTACATTTGTCTCTCCTGACTGAATTGATATAGAATCAGAACTATTTGTAGAATGAAATATATATGTGGAATGCAGTTTTTGTAGGACCCAAAGCAAACCATTATAATAGCAACAGAACTAAAACGCATTCATACATTTAACATCCGCTTTTTCATGAACTCGCACATTCTCTTTTTGGTCTCCCTCACACACAATCACGCTCATACACAAGCCGTGAAGTACGCTTACACAAACATTGAGCCAGGAACATTCTGTTCACCTTCATCACTGAACACAGAAATCTTGAATGACAACATTGCATTAGTCTAAAACAAATGAAGAAGATAAAACACCTAATATGCCGTTCAAGACACTCTCCCAGCCCGGCATCGGATTCTTCGATTTTATTCAAATGCGAGGCAGTAATTCGGATCCTGAGGCGTTAAATGTGTGCCGTATGTCAGGGCTGGAGGCCTGTGCCTGTCTAGCAGTTCCAGTTGCATTGCGTTGTGTCTGTGGTTTGAGGCCCTCCCTCTTTCTCTGAGCGGATTCAACCTCTCAGCCTGCAGCAGCTGGCAGCCATCAAGCTACTGGCAAGAACACACACACACACGCACACAATCATCTTACATGAACACACATGCTCACACGGACGTCCTTCCATAATTTCCATGGCAATCAACGGGGAGCCAGAAGGTGGAGGGAAGCGGGGTCCTGAACTTAGTCCTGGACCTTTGGTGTGCTAGGCTTAAGGTGACCAGAACCAGGATGTGAACTCGTCTTGTTGCTGTAAAATGAAGGTAATGAAAGAATTGGACACAGATGGGTGAGCCGTGTAATGTTTAAAGGATAATTCTGCTTTATTACAACTTTGTAGTTTTGGCCATTTTCTCTATCTGTGATAATAACACTGTTCTCATGCTGAGATCTGTAAAAATGGCCACAACAATAAAAAAGAGTTCACACTGGGGAAACGGTTGTGTTGTTACCCAACGTGATTCTTTTAAGGGTACCAAACGAATTACGTAGGTGCTACTGAGTACTGATTCAGTCTAAAACATCTGGTGCCAAGTTTCAGAAAGAGAGAGAGAGAGAGAGACTACATCAACCCTTTAAACGTGACTTGACTTTTCAAAGCCAAACTTGGCCTCAGCAGCCAAACTTAAGAGTGTTTGATGGAGCCCCTCCAAAGCCTGGCCCTAGTCTTGCTCACTTCTGCTTTGATGAGGACCGAACACCACCAAATAATGGTGAGGAGCATCTAATGCACCTGAAGAAATACCGGGTCAAAGATAAAATATTAAGTATCTAAAAGACAAGTTGTCAGCCCTGCAAACCACGAAGATCTACCACACAAGTGTGCTGTGGATCTATTAAAGGTCTGTTCGTCATAGCTGAGGCTGTGCTGATGCAATTAGGTATCGACTCTCAGTTACATCCCGAGGAAAGCCCCTCTTGGTAAAATATTGCTTTCCATCATAATAATAATCATATCATAGCATTGATAATAATGAATAATGCCAAAGTGATTCCAAAATCTAGAAGTTTCCATTATCAAGGAAGTCAAAATGCTGTGGGACTTTTGCTTTTAGGTGCAATATGGCTGAAAATAAGATGACGCTGTAATAACCCAAACTGATCATGCAGGGGGGGGGGGGCTGTTTTGCCTGGCCTCAAACAAAAACCCTTGAATGACCTACTTCCATTATTACCCCATTTCTTTCATCCCTTGTCTTCACACATATCCACAGTGCAGCTACAAATGGGACTGAAAGTGTGAAGTGTATCAACCAAAAGCAACACACACACACACACACACACACACTCCATCATGGGGTTGTGCATCCCTCCAAATGTAGGGACAGCCTTCAATGAGAGCCTCGCTAATCCAGAGGCCAGTCCTGTCCAAAACAAAAACCCCTCATCATATCCCATGAGGCTATGTGTTTAGAATACAAACAAGCTGTTTGGGATGAGAGCGCACAGTGGCCCAGTGGTAAATCACTGGCCTACAGGCGAGCAACAACGTTCTCCATCCAAAACACAATTAAATTATGCACAGGGCAGCAAAAATAGAGTAACAGGAAACATTTATAGCAGCTATGGTAATTATGTTTGGATCTCCTTCCACAGGAAGTCATTACTATAGATTTAAAAAATATCTTTATCATTCAAGTTGAGAAAGAATGTCCTCCTCTGGTTAGGATAATATTTGTGTTGGTGTCAGGAAGAGGACAGACAGAGAGCAATGAGGGGCGGAGCTACTGATAGAAAGGGGCGTGGCATTGAACACATCACAGACAGAACCATATAATTAGCAGAAGCGTTTCGCTAATCTCGATATCCACTTCCCTGGCTAATCAAAGTATGCGCAAACTATGCAGCTCACCTCGGTTTCGAGTATAAAAACTTTGCAGAGTGCTGGTTACATGCCAGGCATCTTTCTTTTGCTTGAGAGGAGAGAAAATTCCCCGTCAGTGCTGATGTCTGCAGCAGGATAGCCTTGGACTCAAATTTCCTTAAACGCTGTGAAAAGCAATCCACACCACAAGCCCACACCTCTTCCTGCAGTTCAATATCCCCAGTTGAAACAGGGAAAACGGACCTGTCATTTTAATTCAACCCGAGAAAAAGAACTGCCAGATCAGCGGATTTTGACTCTTACTACACTGATGATAGGAGGGATGACCCCCGCAATGTGAAAAACACCTTAGTGAGCTGATATGCCGGCAGCCAATTTATGATTAAAAAGGATGCGTGCACAGTTTCTGTTTATTAAATCAGAACTGTGCACGCTGAAGCATCGCCTCGGAGTGAGGGCTTTGCAGGGCGACAGAGGGCAACACAGCAGCCTGAAGGAATCAGAGGGATTCCTCTTTGCTCTATTTATTTCCTGAATAAACAGTTTTTATAAAAGTGACAATCAATCTGAAGAGCCTTGGCACGAGACTCCAAGGCCTGTGGGAGAAGCGTTCCGAGAAAAACAAAGTTAAGTATCAGCTGTAATCCTTTATTCAACCTCGCGTTTGTCTTTGGACACTTACGAGGCACAGCACTAAAGCAAACCTCTTCGTGTCAGCAGAGCAGAGATCTAGTCCTTGTCACGCTGCTCTGAGTGCTTCTTTAAAACACGATCATTCTGATGAACAAAGCAAAAGGGGCAGAACTTCTAAAACATCATTCGACCTCCTCGGGTCACGTCGCTGAGAAGCAGAGCGCTCGGTCAATTACAGCCGTGTTGCTTCCATGCAGTTTTGCCAGATGATCTGCATCAGAGTCCGAGTTAGTTAGAAGCGTAATGCTCCCTGGCATCTCGGCTGCTTCTGTCACCATGTGGCGGTTGAACTGTGGCCCCTAAATGAGCATCCGAACTCCCTTAGGGAGGGCCAGAGCCCCGCGTGAGCAAGGTGATGACTGGCGTCGATCAGCATGGGATCGTTTACACATTGCAGACCACACAGACAAGACACGGTTACAAGACAACACATGTACGCCATGTGTGTCTCAATTACGATCCGGGCACAACTCGTCATCTGCTTAGCACTGCCACCAGGAGTGAGAGTGAAACGATCATATTCTTTACTTCCACCCACTTTAGACAGTAGGAGCACGCCTGTCGTTATGCCCAAGAGTCGGGTCAGCAAGAGGGATCCAGAAAGGTTTAAGCCTTTATCTTTGCATGCCATTGTCTACTTTTTCTGTGTGTTCCCTTGTTGAAACGTTGCTGTGAGGAAAAAATGAATTACTGGACAAAAAATGCGTTAATTGCTGCAGCTGCATCAATGAGAGCCTTTTACAGCTAATCTCATGATTCTGGGCGTGTTTTGTTCAATAACTACATCTCGACTCTCTCACAGTGATGGAGTCTGATTCCAGACCTTATGGCATTTCATAAAGATGGCTGTCTTTGAAAAGGGAGATTGTTTGAACCCCCCCCCCCCCCAAAAAAGTGAATTCATTACCATTTGGTTGTCTTATGTTTATTTTTATTCTTGCCATCATTAAAAGATTGTTGTGTGAAGGGATTTTTGTCTTTTTTTGTTTTGTTTGTTTACCAATGGAGTTTCCTTGTTTGTACAAGATTATTACGGAAATGTGTATCTGGGTAATTGAGTGTAATAACGCCATGCACACATACAGAACATAAATTATATGTATATATTTTTAGATCTAAATAAAAGTTCAGACTTCACAAGTACATTTGTTTTTCTATGAATTGTAGCAATGTGAAATAATCCACCTTCTGCTCATGTGTTTTTTTTAATAGCTGTAAAGTAACTTTTTTCAACTGCTTCAGCTCATCCTCACTTTACTGCATTAAATCAATGACTGCAAATCATACAAATAATGAGCCTTTTCATGTCTAATTTGTGTGTGCGTGTGTGTGTGTGACCAAAATGAAAAACAAACAAGCATGCTACAACGCTAACAAACCCTAAGAGTTTAGGGCATCTTTCAAGTGGCTGGGCCGACAGTGCAGCCTCTCATCTCCCAACCTAACCACGCTCACAGGTCACAACAAGGGCTTTGAACACTCCTAAAGTCTGTTTCTCATTCACACATCCAGCGTGCTCATTGATTTTCCATAAGGAGATCCGGGGAGCTGATATGAGTCTACTTGAATGGCCCCCGTACAATGCAAATCGGTATCAGAGGAGGCTTAAACCCAGAGCCGCTACAGGCCCTGATCAATGAGGAGCAGCAAGTGGGATTCGCTGGGGCAGAATGATAAACAATACATTTATCATTTCTGAAGCAGTGGCACCGAATTCATCTTGGGGAAAAAGTTTGACATAAATTATTAGGGATGAGATGAAACACTTGACACCCTCCGTGTCCTCAACGTCCCATTCTCATCAGCGCTTAAAAGCTCTTTATAAAAATGTATCCCTCTCACTATACAAAACGCAACTGTATTGTTTATGTCTACATGAATAAATTAATCACTTTGTGCTGATGTGTGAAGAATGTTGGCTAGATTCATGATTTAAGGTGAGGATAACGTAACATTCTTATTTTTTATTTTAAAGAATTGCACGTAATTATTAGCATTTACAACAATGTGACTGGAGGGAAAAAAAACATTTGTTATAACCACAGGTTTGTCTGGAACAACAGCAACAGCAGCAGTAATAATGATTATTATTATTATTCTGAAATGGGACACAAACTTCTTACCTGGTCCCTCTGGATGCATGGCAGAGAGGTCCGGCGATGTGACTTACTGTTGGACTGACTGTGCGCCATGTCTGAGGCGATCACAGAACTGGACCTCCTGCGCCTTTTAAATACAGGAATCTCTTCCCTGACTCCAGTCACGGGGGTACAGCCCTCCTTGTGTCTCCCTTGGTTGGGAAGGAGCTTGTCAGCATACCTCGCCAGCAGGATGCCCAGCACTCCAACCAGGTACGCTACGCACGGTCTCCAAGTGGCGCGTACTTTGTGCAGAGAAAAGAGTGAGATAGTCCTGACAAGGCTGATGAAGAGAACCACCGATATGCCCTGATCCAGACGCGCTACCATGAGTGCACCGGTGGCCACGCAGAAAAGCACGACCACGGCTGCTGTGGTGAAAGAAAGCAGCCGCTCATCTGTCCCGTCCAGGAGAGAACGCGCCGCGGCTTCGCCCAGGTGGCACAACGTCAGGAGGGAGAGGGCGGTCTGGACCAGAACCCCGCTGCGGATCAAGTAGACGCTGAACCAAAAAAAGGCACATAGGAGGGTGAACAATGGCGAAAGCACACTCCAGCAAGTTCCCAACAGCTCCGTGGCGCAGCGTGAAACCAAGTGAAGGGGAGACGATGAATGCGAGAGTCTGTTGTCAGCGCTGCTGCTGCTGCTGGCCTCAGCGTTCCAGTCCGCGCATTTGGCCAGCAGAGCGAGCAAAACTGAAAGCGACCCGGCACACGCCGCGCCGAGGATTCTCCGTGAACTCCATAATTTAGTGCGCATTAGCCTCACCCTCGACTCGTAATCTCGGTCACGGGACAGTGGGACGACGCGTGTTTTCACGTAGCCGTTGCGATCCGGTGCGCTGGAGCTTTTGCCGTGAGCGCTGCTTTGCGCGCCGGGACTGTCAGATTCTGCAGACATCACCATCACTCATGGCAGATATGAAGTATGAGGAAGTATACGATGCATCTATACAAGAGAGGCGATGGGACAGGACAAAACAAAACAAACGTAATCTGTCGTGCGCATATTGGAAAAAGTACCGCCAATACGCACCGGTGGGTCTCAATTTACGCACGGAGCTGTGCTGCTATTGAACACATTCGTTTTGTTTTCCCAGGTGCGGGTTGAGAAACCACTGCCCACAGCAGCATGAGAGGAGTCTGAATGACAGAATAACTCAGATATGACACAGATCTAGGGCACTGCGTCTCCGTTTACGCGCGTCCTGCCATATCCTCCTTCGCTGAGCGCAGTCTGTTTTTGACTTCTGCCGTCCTTTCCTCCGCTTTTTTGGCTCTACGGAACGGTCCGTGCAGCAGCTGCAGTCTTTGCAAAACGTCCGTCCCGTTCCTTGAACGCTCAACGACGAAATGCGCCCTCCGCGTCCGTTTCTCTGCGTCCCCGGTTTCTCCTGAAATTGTCGAGGCTCGTCCGTTGCTTTCGAGGACAAACGCTGCTGGGGAATTGAAGCCGTTTGAGTGAATCTCCGAGGCCCCGAGGCGCAAATCCGGTGTTTTCTCTCCAACCAGTTCATTCACACTCCCGTTTTTCCGACTCCACACAGGGAACAAGATATGGCAACATCAGTGAAACCCCCGAAATCTTTCCTCACCCAGCCCAGCAGGTGTTGACTAGATCTGATTGTATTATTTTTTGAAGCATAGCAGAACACTTTTCTGTATATTTTCTTTGAGTCCCTCTCTTTAACAAAATATTGTATATTTAGGAGAAAAGATTTTAGGACATATTTTAGATCAATGTCTTCTTTTTCAGCTCCATCTTTGGTAATATTACCAGTCTCACCTGAGAGCTTTTTGGCAATGATTAATTTTTAACCGGTCAGGATGCTGATGAATGGCGATAAAAATGGATGCTCTGCATGCAAACTGTTTTGCTGTGAAAATAGTCCCGTGGTTGCCCTCCAGCTTGACGCCTAATGTCCCCGCACCACCAGGTCGATGAAATATTCATCCTACTTTCAGTGTCACTGATGATGTGTTACGTCAGTGCCGTCTATCAATGTTTCATCATGCACATCGTTCCGTGTGCGGAAGTGCTCACAGACTCAGTTCAGGAGGCACATGTGTGTTCCCTCAGATGTCTGTGTCGTGCTCTGATGGGGTTGCACCCTCTGGCATAAATAGACATTTACAGCCATGCGAACACATGCAGTCTCAATCACGTTTGTTGATGCACGCACAAAGATGCTCATGTGCACACTGCGTCTCCTTCACTCTCTCATCAGACACACACTGTTTTGTATTGTACGGTTAACCCCGAAGCCTTTTAACATCTGGTCTTCTCACAGCATCTAAATGAAGAAAGGGTGTCCTCGTGGACAATGATCTGTCACGCCACAGACTTGCTTTCACAGAAGCAACATGACGCATGTTTTTATTTTGTTTTGCTTTCTTTTTACTTCTGATCAATCTTTTCACAGACACCCCCCCCCCCCCCTCCCCCCCCCGATGAGAGACAACTCAACACAACGCTTTCTCTCGACTGGTGTAGACACGAGTCTTGTGTATCCTTTTGTCAACTGAGATTAGAGGTAAGCATGGGAGGAGGAGAAGCACTAGCAGGGAGTGATCGGAACAGGAGGAGGCCAGATCATGTCCATTACCTCTCAGCACATGCTCACTTGGTACCAGACAACCCTTTCAATGCTAAAGAGACAGCTGGTGGCTCCACGTGTGAGCACAGCTTTGTGACTTTGTGTCTTATCAGAACCCATGAGTAACTTCTCTTTTCTTTGGAAGAGCTGATTGGTTCATCTGACTGGATTATTTCATCTGAGGAAGGAACAGAAACTTCCCTCCTTTACAAACAGAAGATTATAGAAATTCAAAGGAGTGAAGTATGTTAATCAGCCCAAAACAAAACCCCTGCAAGTATTCATAGTACTGGTATAGTGTGGTGCACTCACTTTGTGACATTGTTAAGAGCAAAGGGATGGACAGAGTTTCTCTATCTGTGTGGTATTGATCTATAAATAAATATAAATATAAATATAAATAAAATGACGCAGATCATGCGATATAGGCCAAAACACAAGGGGGAAACACCCGTTATTCCAAATGTGGGATCTGGAACAGCATATCAAGAGGGCGCCTTTACAGCTGCTCTGGTGCTATCGGACGCTCTTGCACGATTGCATCGACAAATATTCCTCGTCTGGTGCTCATTGAAAATGGCAATAAACTGATTCTGAACATATAGCATGTGTTAACAAATCTGAAAACCAACAGCTGCCCTAGTCTCCCTGTAAAACGTCAATGTGAGGAAGACTGAAGCTCATTACAACCTGCATACTTCCTCAATGAAAGTTCCTGGTTCAGATCCAGTGTGTGGCAGATTGGAATGACTCACCATGAGCCTCAGCAGCCACTACAATCGGCATCTCAGGACAAGATCATCTTTAAATTTTCTTTCTGTCATTGGTCCAAACCTGCCTTGAGGCCATTCTGAAATGCACTTAAGAATTTTTTTTTACATGGGGGGAATGCACACGTAACTGCCTTACCCTGTTTGGCTATGCCACGGTCCATTGTGAAAAAGGAAGCCTTTTATGTGGAGCGATTCATCAGACATCTGTTTCGGGTGTTGTATGGTGGCAGTCGTCTTATATGACCCCCACAGAGACCCACGCTGGCCCCTGGTGCTGCTGCTGACAGCACTGTTGCGTACTCAGGAAGTTTGAACATCACAGGCTGGTTTACAGCAGAATAGTTTATCACCAATTTACTCCCACATAGCATGTGCATCATTCTATACATCATAAGATACAGTGTGGTACAGAATTGAAAGACCAAGAAGCAGAAGGGGGGGAGGAGCGCAAGACAAAATGGAGTGATGGAAACAAGTTTACATTGTGTTTGGCACTTGTGTGCAGAGTGAAATCCATCACAGCGTGTTTACCAGCTCTCACGGGCAGCACCGGCTCAGGGCCAAGTTTCCACTAAGGCGCTGTGGGCACCCATTACGCACACAAATGCCAACACCATCATATACAAAGACACGCATGTGCACAGGCTTCCTGCCATTTATTTACCTACGCATGGCCTCACAGTTGTAGGAGTTGTTGGAGGTGCAGGGACTTTCTGGACTCTATACACCAGATACATCAAAAAGAGATTCTACCAGGTGAATTTTTCAATTGATTAAAGATCATAAAATGATGATACAAATAGAAAACAAACAACCTACAGATGATTACAGCCTACATTCCACTACAGGTCTGTTTGTTGTTAAATTACACCGCCGACTGTCCACATGTCGCCTACATCTAGAAGAAGGGTTGTAATGTGTTCTTAAAGTTCATTCACATGCAAGCCCACGCAAAAACACGCAGCAGTTAAGCAGGTAGATGTCAGAGCCATCACAGAAAGTGTCTGTATTCATTGTTTGGGCAACCAAAGATCCCAAAAAGACATAAAAATAAAAATGATTGCACAGAAAAATTAAAACAAAATGAATCAAATACATAGAAAAGTGCTTCAGGAGAAGTTGTTGCTTTATCACAGCACTCTCCATTGGTCAGTGGTTAAATGGTACCGTCCATTCAGGTACACTACGTGTGTACAACCAGTCAACTGTACAGTGGTATTTTTACAGTTTGGTACCTCCTTTACTATACAATTAATCTTTTTGACAGAGAAAAGCGTTCACTAATCATAATGTCTAAACATGCCGGCGTGTTTATTTTAAAATGGTGGCGCAGAACGTGAAAACCGATAGGGCTCAGTTTTGGAGAGGACGGCGTAGAAAGGCTTTGGGATTGAATCTTTAGATGGTTTTTAACTCAGTGGGGCGTGGGGGAGCACTGCAAGAAGAAAAAGAGAGATGCTGCCTTAGATGAATAATGTAATTCAGAAGTTTGAGTGGGAAAGCACTACAGTACGTGTTTAATTGCATATATTCAAAGGAGTTGTACGAGTTCTGAATATTTCAGATCAAAGTTCTCAAAGTTGCTCTCCCGCCTCTGCTGCCCACTCAGCCCATGTGGCAGTTAGCTGCTCGTCTGTGCTGGATATCTGCTTGATCCTCGGATTTATGCTAACCCGAGGAATCCACAGGAAGGAACCCCGATTGCATATCTCTGTTTCCCTTGTTTTCGAGAATACAGATTTACTTCCTAAGCCTTTTCAAATAATGCAAAAATAAAACTGTAGCTCTTGTCTTGCCACACTGAGGTGTAATTATCTTTGTACGAGACAAGCCAGGATACCTGAATGAAAGCCACTACACATGTCCACCTTGTTGGAGATTTGTTAGCTTTCATACAGGTATCTGGGCCAAGAGCTCCGACGGCTCACTTTCATTTTTTTCACCGTCAGTTTACATGTTTTCCTAAACATGAGGAATGCCTTTTGGAGCTCAGGCCCAGAAACAGATCCTTAGGTTCTATTCACTTGTCAGGGAAACAGGAGGTCATGGGCAAAGTGTTTCACGGCAAATGTTCTGTCATGAAGAATTATGAAGTTAATGGGCAACCTTTTCCAAATGCTTAACCACAAACAACAATCAGACAGGTTGCTATTGCCTTTAACAAATGTTGGCCTTGTCCAATATGCTCTATAAAAAAATTTTTAAACCCCTCTGGAACAGCTCACAAAAGCATCACCATTTTGAAAAGTTTTTTCACATCCAGTTTTGAAAATTCACATGGACTTTCATGGGATGACAAATTTCAGCAAAACACATCTGCTTATGCTCGATGAGCTATAAAGAATAAACAAATGTAAACTCATTCTGAGCCACATCTGACCGACAGGAAGTTAGCTGGTGGACATGCTGGAGCGCTTAAGAACAAAGACAAAGCTACTTCTATCAGAGACCACAAGCTGAGCTAAGAAAGATGGACTATGGGATTTAAATCCACCAGGTGGAAATAAAAAGGCTGCTATTGCCCTGTGTCAGATGACTGTGTAAGAAAGCACTTTACTACAGCCTGTTTCTGTTTCATCTCCCACTTCCAGATTAGTTTTGCCTTTTGATAGTAAAATTTCATGAGAATACACTCAATAAATTTCAGACGATTCATTTAAAAAGAAAAACAAACAGCTGAGCAGTGTTGGATAATCTCACACCTCCTGAGTTTTAGTGTATCTGAATGAGCATCTAGAATGATAAAGATTTCAAGATGATGTTATTTATCTAAACTCTAATTTGACCACTTTATTCTCCCGGGATGTAAATATGCTGTTTCTGAATGTTTCTGTCTACTCAGGGAGGACTTCAAACACAAAGGAGTGCATGCTATTGGTCTTCAAAAACGGCAGAGGAAAAAAACAAAGAATCAAGGATGAAAAGCTACAGAACAATTTAGGGCACCATGCAGAATCAGCCAACAGCTGTGGGCTTTCAGTGAAGCGTGCAAGTCAACTTTCCTCTCCTGAAGCCAAATCCCACAAACTGCAGCAAACCTTCATAAAAGTCCGTTTCTCTGAATCACTTGTCAGGTGATTTACCGTAAAACGGAGCTGAGCCCTGTGATGACAAGGAGAGAATGAGGTGTTGGCCGACCCACGGAGCGCCGGCACTCAAACAGCAGAAACAAGACTACAGACAGGCAGAGTGGCATCTAAACAGAAGGAGAGGCAGACAGAAGACAGGACACCCCAGTAGACTTCCTGTCCCCTGGAAGCCACAGGAGGACGAGCCCGCTTCATCTCAGCCGGGCCCAATCAGCTCACATCTCACATTGTCGCTGGTCTTCATCTCTGGAGTCTGTCAAGTACTTCTGCCTGTTTCTATTTCTTTCTTTTTTTTTGGTAACTTTTATTTAGGACAGAGGCTTTTAAGATGCCACGTATCCCTCGCTGTTTGTACCGTTTATCCCCGTTGCCATCACAGAGCACGGCGCCAACACACATAAAGCCGTTCTCGGGCCAAAGAAAAGGAGGAAGGAAGTGATCCATAAAGTGTGTGGTCCCTCAGGAGGAAGGAGGTAGATTTAGGCCTCCATTTACTAACTCTTTCTCTTTTACTCTTACTCCCTCGTCTATCAATAACATTTATGGGAAACACCTACACAGCTGAGACCCTAAACAGAGACTTTTAAGGCAACGTTTTTGCCTCTTAAATTGAGAATATAAAGCCTCTCCGCCAATTCGCTTCACTTCACCTTTCATCAAATGAGGAGGAGGGACTTAAAATCTCCCATTAAGAACAGTGTGAGGACAGTTGGGGTAAAGAGAAACATACTTTAAAAAGCCCTATTTAGCCTTCCAGTGGTTGTTTGACGTCATTTAATGGAGGAAAGCCTGTCTTAAGTAAACTGACAAAAATAAGAAACCTCTCTAACAGCTTACAGTTGTCATCTGGTTAAGCCCAAGCATTCTAAACATCAGGAAAAATCAGACATGATCCTCGCCGCTTACGAGCCTTTGCCGAGTGAAATATGCACTGTGTGTTCAAATTTAACAAAGCAGACTTTTAGAGGATGTAAATCATCGGTATCGTCACACAAGAATGAAACTCTTCTTATTTCACAACACCCTGTTAGAGTCTCAGCTCTCAAGGAGGTATATCCATCATGTCATTGATTAGTAAAAAAAATCTCATCCCACAGCGAATAAAAAGGTTTGTAAATTTGACGCAGTGAAATTCAAGAAGAGTTTGTGAATCGCCTTTATATCATCAGCTGGTATTTCTTCCTTGAGGAAAAACAGCAAAGATTATTTCCTTGGTAAATGATTTGAATATATTGTATTTTCTCTTATTCTTTTTTTTTTTTTGGCAATTTAAGCAGTTCTGGTCCCAAAACTCACAAGGTGCCGCCAAAATAAAGAAAGACGTTCAAGGAGTTTTAGTAACAAGCCAAGCTAATGGTGGTGACAAAGAAAACTGTGTTTTCCTACATTACTTCTCATTCGTGCTCATCAGGCTTGTACCTCATCTTTAAAATATGTTGTTATACATATAAAACTAAGGCCGTTACTGGATCATAAGCGTTGTCTGACTTGTTGAGAACAAAAGAGTTTTGGTACGATTCACAGGAGGCATGTGTGCCCCAGGAAACACTGAACACTACCTGGTGTCAGAACTGTTTACAAAAGTCTGATTCATGCACAGACTCTCTAGCTCGCTGCTACCCTTTAAAGGCAAAGCCAGCAGTGATGCATGTTTTCATTGATATGATGATTGAAAAGGGTACCGTTTTGGGTACCATTTACTGCTTCTAATCTCGTTCATCAATCCTGGTTCTCAGTTTTAAACAAGATGTTAAGTGTTTATATAACTTTTTTTGTGTGTGTTTTGTTAGCATTTATTAATTCACTCAAAGAAATTTGAGTCTCTCTAACCACAGACTGAAGATTCACATTTCTCAACACAGTCAGCATGATGTTACACAAACAAGCCACATATTTCATATTGACAAAAACATTTGTTGTCATCTTTTAAGTTGCGTGACGTAGCGAGCATCTGTTTCTTTTTTCTCCTACAGGAAGTGGTAATGAGTTCTACAGTGAGCACAGACACAAGACAAATTCCTCAGAAGACATGGTGCTGACACATTTCTCTGTGTCTGCATTATGCACAAGTTATCCATGCCTCACTGGGAGTGTTCAATAATTAAAGTGCAAAAATGGCATATGTTTAAAAATGTAAACACCTCTTTTGCCCTTATGCACTGCACTGCTCTTCTCAGTGTTGTACTCATGTGGGATGTGTCACAAAGAAACTTCAAGATGATACAAATAACACGGTTGGCAAATGTTTTGTTCTCTGTTGTTGATAGGGGTCAAATCAATCAAATACTTCCATGCTAAAGAAACTGAAAAGCTAACGGGAAGAAATAAAAACGTAACAATACCAACTCGACCACTAGAGTTGTTGAAATGTGTCCCTATCCCTCTGGTACCAGATTGAGAGTTTAATGACTTCCACAGTCACAGGTCATTTCCTGTCTGTACTTCCTGGTGCTAAGACATTTGTGTTTTGGACTTGTACTTTCCCTTCAGCGCTCTCTGCCTGAACAGGACTGTTCCCTGGGAATGGGGCCATATTGTCCAAGTGGTAAAAGCTAAAGACTTTGAGCTCTCAGGCCGTGTTCTGATCTGATCTGTGCTCAGCTGAAAACCCTGCAACCCTTGTCATTACTCTGGTGCATGAGGGAAGTTCTCCTTCCACTATACAGGCTTCTGGTTTTGTCTTGGTGGCTTTAGAGTGGGGTAAGATGAGCCACTTTTTACTTACATTGCCCTGCACACAGACAGATTGACAGCATATTATTTTATTTCAGGATGTCTCCTATCAAATGAAATTCTCAGGATGCATTTCTGACAAAGCTGCCCAAAATAATGATTGTTAAAAAAAAAAAAGTTCCCCTCTGGCTCAGCTTGCCCCCAGGTTAGGGGTAAGTTGACCATATCGTTTTTATAATATAAACCTGCACATATTATGCTAACAAACAGTTTAACAGTTTGAACTTGTGAGAACAAACCACCAATTAGTTTTGAAACAATTTAACCATGAAATCAAAAGAACTACGGTATTCAATATTCCAACTGTCTAAATTGCAGGGGAATACAAAATGTTGCTCCCTCCATGCAGTTCCTATAGCCTTTTGAAGTTCAACCATTGGCTCAATTTGCCCCATATTAACCATTCTGGAAAAACAGGCTAGCTTGGAAAGTCGTGCTGATCTTTAGTGAGGTGATTCACATGATTTTATAGGTTACAAAATCACCAACATGTACAATATATAATTTTAGGCCCAGATGAATTTGCCTTGAGATAATCCTCAGAAAATTTACTTTGACAAGCAAAAAACCTGTTTTTTTTGTGTGTGTGTAAAACAAGCAATTAGCCTTACCCCATGTGCTTCTCTTTAACACAGTAAGATAGAAGTGATAGGTGCTTCCTGAATTAATGGTCACATGACAAAACATGTGCACAATTACCGAGATACAAGGGGTGGGTCAACTTACCCTCTGGCTCATCTTACCCCACCTTCCACCCCGCAGGTACGCATGCACGGTAGAAATTTGTGCGTAAAGTTCTGACAGTTTGCTTGGCAACACCATAATTACACCTGCAAACCTACTTGTAACCCCGGACTCACATTAAGTACATACAATAATCCAAACTTCCTCTTTTCAAAATAAACGCTTTTCAAACACGTCGGCGTGTTGTGTTCTTTTGGCAACTAAAAGTCTCCAATAGTTGTGAACTTACATTTTTATTATTATTTTTTGTCTGTAATTAGTCTATTTTATAACCAGGAACTCCAACAGGGAACAGCAAATATTGCAGTTCCAAATGCAAAACCTTTCAGCTGCTCTCTGTATTTCTGTGGTTCTCCACCTCACATAGCATCACCTGGAAATAAAAGTTGAGAGTCAGGCTCCAACAACAGGCTGGCTGGGTCTTCGGCATGTGAAGACATCAGTAGAGAGTCGAGTGTATATAGCCTGAGGAGGACATTAGCTGTGTCCTGGTTTAATATTAGGGCTTGAAAAATTGCAGAAAGAATCAAATTCTAATAGATGCTGTGATTTCCACAGCCACAGTTTTAGGTTTTTAGGAAGGCGGTGTAAAATGAGTTTAATTTGTTGGGTTCTGAGCCATGAAGTATTTTCTCTTAAATCTGGAGAATATGATTTTATTGAGAGATGCTGGGCGTCTCTGCAGAGCCACCGTGATTTATGTTGTAATACATTTTACCTTTGGCAAAAAAATACAATAAAATGAAAACTCCAGCCAGCACAGATATTTCACTTGACCAATTTGTGATTGCAGTGATATTTTGATACATTTTTCAGCCACAGTTGATTTTTGCAGAAAAAAAGTTAAATACTGTATAGACTCAAGGGATATAAAACATATTTATTTACTGCTTGTTATTGTCGTGAGAAAAACAAAAACAAGGGCCAGGCATTTTATGAGTGACAAGACTGGAATACAGGTACACAACATTTTGCACACAAAATAATCGCTTTGCATCGCATCATATAGTTGAATTCTTGCTAAACCTTTCTCCCACATTCTCATGCCAATTGATAGTGGAGGGTTATTTTATCAAGGGGAGGCAATTTGAGATTACATTGATAAAGGCTTCATTTTTGCCAAATTTAAAGAAATCCCCTCTTGTGAAATATTGCATTCACAAAAACAGTACAGATGGAGGAGCAAGCTGTAAACATAATGCATCTGGCACAGAGGCATTTAAGCATGAATGAATACTGCATCTCAAATGTAAATCCTGTTACAGTATTAATCAGGTCAGCACAGAGGCATTTTCCATGTAAAGGTCACACACATAACAGCTAATAGAGATCTGTCGGGATTACCAAGGCTTAATTAAGGTTAATTGCAGCATTTATGCTTTTTCACTTAATGTATAAATCAAGTGTGACAGCACAGTATTGAGTTGAGCTGCAGGACTGGGGATTATTATAGTGAGTTGACATCCACACACAAGACCTCTCAAGTCAGGTGGCTTTAGGCATTTTGACAGGCCAAAAGTTGATTCTAATACTAATGGTTGAGCTCCCAGACCCCCCCCCCCCGGGTGCAGTTTACCTCCCAGACCACAGTAGATGCTAGTCTCTCTGAAAGCAGCAGCCCAGTTGGATGCCCCCCCCAGTGATGCACATGTAAAACAATGCAACAATAAAATGCAACAGACTGGAGTGTTTATATCAACCTTCTAGGCTACGCTGCTGCCATAAAACCTGACCAGTATAGCAATATACCTCATCAACCCAGGCCTTTGTTTTAGCAGATGCTGCTTCCAAAGACAATATTTGATCAGCAGCTCAGTTTAACACCAGATGATAGTTTCAACTCTATAACTTGAAAAATATATGCTTCTTGACCTTTGACTTCTCGGATACGAATCAATTATACAGCATTTGTAATGAATTAATATAACCCAACTTCTTTTCATGTATTCTATAATGTTGCATTAAAAAAAGAGGAATGTTGTTAAAGAAGGCCACTATTTCTAATTCCTTTCACATAGCTCTAATGATGTGTTCAGGTACGGCAGGACCAGCAGAGTTTCTTTATAATCAGTCAAACATATATGAATCAATATATCTGTGCTTTCTATACTTTTGGTGGTAGGCTGGTCACAGTTGTAATCACCTGAGTGTAATTATTTGTGCTAACCACATTTATGTTGCATCATTATTTTAATTTTAAAACAGCTGGTTTAAATATAAATATCATATTTTAATCACTAATTCCATGTCGCTTTCCAGTATTTGAAGTTTCACTGGTTCCTTGTTGATGAGACCATCTGGTTAAAATTACTCTGCCATGAGAGGAGAATTAAATTAGCCCTTCTCGACACCGACTGTTTATCCATTGAGGTAATTTGATTATGCTTAGTTATCTACTGATGTGAACTTGATGAAGAAAAAAACTAATTTTGGGTTGAAGCTAAAAGAAAAATGAGTATTCAATAACTTGGAGAAAGTGATTTGCTGAATTTAAAGCAAAATAAGAAAAAGTCACGTAAAACAACCAGGGACCAGACCCAGAGCTTATCAATCAATGCATCATCCTCATCGATAACACAGGACATGGCAAAGCCTGTTAGGGGTGTTCTCTAATAGCGGCATCATCTCACATCTCTGCACTCCTCTCCAGTCATTGCTGTCACCCTCTTTTGAATACAGCAATTTCATCTCAACGTTCAAGTGTTGGCTGGAGCTTTCTGTTTCTGCCCTGGTTTCACTAAACTGGCAGAGTCGATAGATTCTGTTGGCTATTGTTTTCCAACATCCCTGTTTGGCTATTTTGACCCTGTCACTTACGATGGCCTGAGCCGTTCCTATTTAATTTATATCAACCTCACAGAGAAAGCTCGCACACAGGAAGCCCACTGTAGAGACCGTAGCTGCAGCTTTCCTGCCTAGGTTATTTTATCAATGCGGAAATGCAGAGCCAAGATTTATGTTCTGCAGGCTATACATAAAATATCAGGGATACGCCAAGGCCAGTTCCTGCAACCCTGCTAACCTCAAACTTTCAGATTAGTGTACTAACAACATATCCCGGCTATTCTCCAGGAGGCTCAGGAATCATATCCTGAATGTAAAGTCATGCCGGTTGCATAATTGGCACATTGTGCACGAATCAGTTCTCGTGCAGTGTTTATCCTCATGCTGTTTCTGTGTGGCAGCATCAGCTAGGATCTCTCCAAAGTTTCCATAGAGGTGAAGCCTCCAAAGCCTCGTTTAGCCATAATTGTGGGCTTCAAAGCATGGCCTCAAATTTGTGATCTGTCTCAACATTTATTTTATGACGCATACGACGATTTTCACCATATCAAGGCTGCTATCACAAAAAAGATCACAGCGAAAAGGGAGCGGGAGGAGAGCAAACTGGAGTTGAGGGATGAGACTGATTCACTGGAAGTGAGCATGACCTCCTTTAAAGTATTTGGAGCTCTTGTGCATGTCATGAGGAGATCCAGGGGGACTTCTGTGATGCATGAAAAATGTCTCTTTTGATCTGTCCCCGTTTACAGTCTCCGATGCTCCACGGCTTAGCTCCGCTCCAGCAGTCTAACCCGGTCGACGGTTTGCTGCTGCCGCCACATCAGCTGTAACTCCGAGGATGTTTTCATCCCAAACTAAAACTGTTCGGTGACTAAAGGGATTCAGTAAATTTGCTTTTGTTAGGTTTTCCTATTACTCATTTTAAAGGTGTAACTACTGTCTGAGAAATCCTCCATAACGAGCCATACCCCACAGGGGAGAATTAGCCGCCACTGCTCGTGCTGAGAGTGGAAACATGGTTGAGAGTTAGAGCTGCAGACATTCTTGGAGTGTTTAATGCCGTCATGACGGCCTGACCATCGGTCCGCAAACTGACAGACCGTCATCGGCCGCCGGCCCCCAGGCACAATTGTGGTCCTGCATGTCTCAAGGAAAAAGCAGCGAGAGAAATCTGCTGCCGTTGAAAAGGTTGCATAAGACGATATTTGGAGGTGATCTATTTCGTAGAAGGACTCTGGCAGCTGTGGTGACGGCGGTGGTGGTTGCGGTCAGGCTGGGGGGTTCTAATCACATGCAGGCCCTGCGTCTGCTGCAGCTGAGGCCAAATATGGTAAATGTGCCAAATGAGGAGAGCGACACAATGGCAAAGCATTTATGGAAGAACTAGATTCTGTTAAATGTGAACGGCATGAACAACAGCCTCACTCGCTGTTTCCGTCATGATCTCAGAGATGAAACAAAGCAACATGACGTAATGTGAAAATCTCCTGACACTGAGACCTGTATGCATGCATAAACAGCCACGCACATATAAGAGTACATACAGTATATACACAGCATATATATATACAGTATGTGCATGCCCCAATAAAGGCATGCAATACCTTTTATTGTTTTTGGACTCTGGTTTTAAATGGACAGACATGCGACCACACAGCAAGATGTTTTTAAGAAGCTGACGTCTGAGCCCTCACCAGTGATGCAAACAGCACCACTTTTCATCTAATAAGGTTTTATCTGATTTTAATGTGACATTTACAGGAGCCAGAGACACAAGCTCGAACTGCAGACATTCATTAACTAAAGCCTTGGTATTAAATATGTGGCCCCAGAAAAGGACAACTTGTACGTCAGCATGTATAAGAGATTGCTAGCGCATGATCGTGGTAGATGACTCCACACCTAATAAGTCATATGATATATCGGAAGAGGACTTAAGGCTATCACAGTTCAGGATGCTCTGCTCTCATGTTCTCCCCTGGATCCCCAGCCTCCTCTTGCATTGAGCAAACATACCATCAGCTTGTGTTATCTGTAGATGTCACTCAAATAGAGAGAAGAATTGCGCACGACACATTTTAAACAACCATGAAGTGTCAACAGTGGGGGTGGGGGGAGGGCACGTGTTTTTCGGAGTCACATTGAATGAAGAAACCTGTTGAATTTTGTGAGGCAACATGTGCCACCGGCTGGCCTTTAGCACGACATCAGCCAGCCACCTAAAGAACATTGTGTCCCCAGATGACTCTGTTTTTCACCAACATGAGAAAATGCATCAACGCCGAAAAACAGAGCCATTAAGGAGGAGACTATTATTGCCAGGAGGCACTGTGGATGAAGCTGTCAGGGGATACAGCGCAACACTAGATACATGTTGCAGGGACTTCATTGCACCGTGGCCCCGAGAGTCACAGATCTCTCCTGGAGGGAAACCTAATAAGTCAACTGCGTGGCTGTTTTTATGTGGTCCCTGCACTATATGCTTTTATCTTCAGTATTTAACTACCGTGAGCCTGATGGATGCCGACAGTAAAAAGGAAGAGGTCTGATAAACAGTGCAGAGGGCACAACAGCAATGTATCACAGCCACCTCTGGCTCCCGCCCACCGCTGCTGTGCCGACAGCATCAGGAGATTACTTCCTGAACGCAGGACGGTTTCAGCAATTCTAGCACTGCTGTAGAATTTCAGGCAAAGTGTTAGAAATGAGTATAAAACCAGGATTAAAAATTGCATTGAATTTAGGACATTTAGAAATGAGATTTCTTGCATTTCTGAGCATTTTACAGTGGGTGACGTTTACTCAGTTGTTGAGTCCAGTTTTAATCAGTTTACAGGCTTCAGCAGTAAGTACAGTCATCAATGCTCTGCAACGCAGTGATTCCTCAAATGTTTTAATTGTTAACATGCAAATCAAACTGTCACACTCACATCTTGATCAATGGAGTTGCAGACCAAAGAGAACAAAGGGTTTGCTTCTGAAATTTGCCCCTGCACCTGCTGCAGCAGAAAGGGTTGGGTGGAGAGGGTGCGAGGGCGGTGTTGGGGTCGGGGTCTGTGCATTGGTCCCAGGGCCATAATAGAGAACGAAGATCTTGAGCCTATGATGCATAATACATGTCCATTCTTGCCAGAGGAGGTTTCAGTACCAGCAACAGAAGCACTGCTCTGTCAGCTGTAGCTACATATGAGGTGTGTGGGGGGGGACTTTTGGTGCAGGTGACTGAATTTAGAACAACACAGCAGATTGAACTTAGTGGTTCTTAAACCAAGGGTACAGGAAGCCGGGGGGCGCAGGGGGCCCGGTCCGCCAGATGTTGTTGTTTTTTTTAGCAACATGTAGCATAGTGGACCTGGAATAAAGAGCACAGCCCTGACTTGAATGGGATGTATTATTTAAATTACGTCAGTCAAATGCATACGGTATGGTGAATTCTGCTCTGACCCCTCAAGAGTATTAACATTATATACTTTATATTATTCTATACTTTAAGTGAGTTTGGAAACTATGAAATTACAACATCCTCATATAAAATAAAAACTAAGTGTGTTACCGCAGGTTTTTAGACCAGTTTGTGCACTTTTAGAAACCATCAATGGTGAGTTAGAGTTTTAGTGAAGGGGTTTATTTGGAAAAGTCCGGCTTTGTGTTTTTATGGTATTGCTCACTAAGGGCTCAGTAATTTAGCTTAAGTTGCATATTTAATTAGTGGCTGATGTGTCCCCCCCCATAACTTCTGTGCTTTTTTTGGGGACAAATAAGGAGCACGTGCAACGGTCCGTGGATGTTCCACGTGTCCCGTGTGTTAGTCTTACAGCGCAAGAATCACATCTGCTCGGTGTCAACCCAAAATTACCTTGTGCTCCGTTAGCACTCTCACTCCCAATTTGTATGACATGCAACACACACAATGCAAGCATTCTGCCCTGATGGTGTGAAACCGGAACAACACGTCGATGATTACGAGAGTTAGAAGAGCAGGCAGGCACTGAGAGGCCTTTCAGAGGAGAGCACGAGCGCCGTGGATTAGACTGGAGATTCATTTGATTTTTTGATTTTTTTACCTGCCTGGAAAAAACTGATAACAAAGATGTTATCAGAAAGTTTGTAGAGTGAGTATTAAGCTCTGGGGGGGGGGGGGGGGCGATAATGTGACCATTCTTTATCAAGCTTAGCTGCAGCAATGTTGCTAATCAGGCAATCCTGCGTTTTGGATTTATTTTACACACAGATGAATCTGATTAGATATTTTCCTGTAAACGCTGTCGTATTTTCAGTTTTTGGTGTCACGCAGCCAAGAGGGGAGTCGCAGCTGCATGGTGGAATCAGGGACACAGGAAACCAGGTACTCAGCTGGGCAGTGACCTTAGCTGAATGCATTTACTTTAGTAATCAGGTAAAAGAGTGAATTATGCAAAGCCCCATAAGTTGAATAGGCTCAAGGAGGAGATCTGCCGTCAGTGAAGGATGACTGATGAAACCAGCTGTGGTTTTGTGGCTCTGTCTCTTTAGTTCATTGACCTGCTTGATTTCTCTGGCTCCACAAGGAAAGTATTTTGCCAAAGCTAACTGAGGAAATGATTATCTGTCTCCCATTTTAAGCACCACACTAATCTCTTTCCTGTCCTCTTTAGTGTTGTTCCTTCTCCAGAGTCTCTCCCTGTGCTGTTGCGAAAGGAGAGAGCTTGTTTCCCAGCTCCGGCTCTGTTTGCGTCTCGCGCGACGCCTCTGATCTCAGAAGAAGTTCGGCTCCCTCTATCCCTTTGCTGGAAGCTCGAGAGACAATCTCTCCTTCCCACCGTTGACGGTAGCGACTGAGGACTGAGAGTCCACGGAGGCTGTGTGGTTGCTCTCCTTTCTTTGATTTTCAATCAGAGAAATCCTGCTATCAGGTCTGCAGGAGGGAGTGGGATCCCAAATAGAGAGACGCTGTGCAGAAAGACAACCTATTTTCTAGTAGCGTGGTTGTAAATTAGTTATTGTTATTTGGATTATTTTGAGATGAGGCATAAAAAAAAAAAAAAAAAAAACCTTAATCGTTGTCAACATCCTATCACATCTGTCTCTCCTAAGATGGTGACGTTTTATGATCGTGAACGCTCTAACATAAACATAAGTACATTTTTTCCTCCCTTTCTCCATCATCTGACTCTATTTTATCAAACGTCAACACTACAACACTTTAGTCATGGAGAACTGTTTGTGTTCCAGAAGCGTTTATAGGTTAGGATGAATGGAGCGTGTGAGTGTGTGTGTGTGTGTGTGTGTCCGACCCATCCCCACTGTCAGAGACTGCTTTTCCACTTCAAAGGACTATTGAGCAGGTCTTTAATGTGTTTCATTTTATTCTGAAATGGACATGAAATGGTAAATAATGCAAAAGAAAAAAAACAATTTTAAGGAGGTGTGTTCTCTTGTTGTAGAGCTCTCTGAGGAGCCAGTGAACTTTTGACCGCGCCTCCAGGATAAAAGCTGCCACAGTAACAAAGAAAAAGAAAACGGCTGTCCAAACTGGACAAGACACAAGGGACGGAACAGATTTCCACCCTTGTACAGTACAAAATGATTTTCCTCTAACAGTAAGGGACAGAAACGGAGAGAATCTTGTTGAAAATTAAAAAAAGAACAGCTATGAATTTAGATATTTAATCAGGAACAGTGCACAGAGAACAATTATAAGCTGAGTCTTGATGAAACAGCTGTCCAGGGGTTGATACTTATCCATCCATGCATCCTGAATGGTCTGGGTCCATTGCGATCTGCACAGCACACTTCTCCTCTTACTGCTGGGAGCGATGGTGCAGCAGTGGAGCTAACTGGTTTCACCTTCAGCCCCAATAAGGATCAGACAGCTGGGAGATTCTTCTATCATCTGTCGTTGGAGCGGCGCCTCAATCTGCAGCCTCTGTATTCTCTAATGGGGCAACTGCATCAAACATCACATCTGAAAGTAACTGTCAGCTAAAAGGAAAAACATATGAAATGTTTAATACAAATAAAATTGCCTTGAAAGAATGATATTTCTGAAAATGTATTTTGCAATTAGAACATAATACTTCCAATTCCCTTCCTTTGATTTTGTATTTTTGTAGTTTGGTACTGTAATAAAAATGCAACTGACAAATATGAATATATAAAGCTGTAAAAAATAGAGGAGCCAAAGAAAGAGAAAGAAAGAAAGGCATGCATTCATACTGTGAAATTCTGCGTTGTGATATTTAAGAACACATAGCAGGGCAAGACATAGTTTTTGCATTTTGCAGTGCGTCATCAAACATGAACAGGGTGGCTGCTCGGGGATGATCCTTGATGTCTGTCTGTAACGGTTGTGTCTATGCAGTCGAATAATGGTGCAGGCGAGTGTGTGACCGCTCGGAGTTCTGCAGGAGGACAGCTTGGAGATAATGTGGTGACGTCACGGCAGAGTCAAGCCTGCTATCTCTCCCTGACGGCAGGAGCGTGCGTCACTCCTTATATCCTGAGCCAGCCGGAGAGGGGGAGAGAGGGGGATGGAAGGAGAGAGGGGGAGAACAGGAAAAGAGGTGTCGAACCACCTTGACAGATGGCTCCCATTAGTTACTGGAGGCTGGTGGATCTTCAGTTAAGGCAAGTTGGGATAGCATGAAGTGAGAGAGAGAGAGAGAGAGAGAATAGAGAGATGCACAGAAGGGTTAGAAGTGATTTTTGTACAACAGCAAAAGCATAAAGTAAGAAAGCAAAGCGGCGACAGGCAGTCATCAGCAAGAGACACGGAGATTCACTAGTGGGAAATGTTTTCTTTCTCCCACAAGGTCACAAAGATCTTTTTGCAGCTTCAGAGTGTGGATTGCTTTTTAACATTTTTGTTGTATTATCTAAAGTGAATAAAAGATGAGCTTAATCATAATGTAATAATGTTGATGGTTTTTAAGTGGCACATAAGCTTAATTGGGCAGACATCGTTCCTCAACGCCTCCCTTCCCCCCCTCCCCTGTGGCGGCGAAGCTGAAATGAAGGATGAGAAGAGATTCAGAAATAAACAGAGAGACGGAGCAGGAAGAGGCAGGAACCGCAGTTCACCTTATGATAATGTGTTAATGAGAAATTAATACG
>NW_027180859.1:0-25000 GCF_040956055.1 Brachionichthys hirsutus | reverse complement strand
GCCTTTTGGTCTTGTTGTGAGAACCTCCTGTCATAGTATCAAAGAGTTCTTGTGGAACTTCCATTCCCTTTGCCTTCCTGTTTTTGTTCAACTCCCTGCACATCACTTTACATCACAACCTTTTTTTGCCCTACAAAAGAAGACCCCATCAGCAGACACTAACAATCTTCTCTGACAGCACTGTGATGGTGCTTTTTGTCCCAGAGCTATTTTACTATTGGAATCTTATGTCGTAAAATCCTTGGAGCACAGGTGATACACCTCGCTAGTTGACACGGCCGTTATCCCGAATGTCAGGTTGTATGTTTGCCTTAGGGCCAGCCAAAGTATTCAAGCCCAACACATTAGTCACCAACCCCACTGTAAATACAGCTGCTCGGCTTTTTGATGAGCTGATTGTTTCTGTAAAGACAGGAAACCTCATTTAATATGTGCCATATCATTACAGAAAAAAGGGGAAAAGTAGTTTAGAAAAAATAGTTTTTTTTTTATAGAATGATACAAAGGCGTGACGACAGTCACAAACATTATCATGGTTAATCTGAGAAGCGATGTTTGCCTATTGAATGGATTACTTTTTTCTTGACTTCTGAAAAAGTTAGTTTTTCATTCTCAGAATGGTTTTATAGCTCCAATGCCACAAATAGGTTGTCTGAAGGGAGAGCATGGGAAAAATAGCTGCCGTTGTGGAGACTGCTGGGAAACTGCTGATTTCTCATTGGTAGCAGTGCAGGGCATTGTAGGATGAGGGAGCTCCCTCTGAGAAGGAAGAAACATGGAAACATGAACACAACGAGCATCAAGATTAGACCAGACCACGCAGACTAACTCACTGCAGTTTAAGCTCTGATGGATTCACTTCACTGTTAAAATGGTAAGATGGCAAGTTGATCTTAGTCATGGTGGCAATAAATGCGGTGAAGTGAGAACGATGGCCACTCTTGTTTCAGAGCCTTCTGCTATGGCTGATTTTATTATCCCCTGATGTCGGTGCATGCAGTGGCGGTCTGCATACCGACATACCAGGCTGATGGCTGCCAGCCCAAGTGGTTGAGCCCACCCAGGGTTGTGGACCCACTCCTGCCCACCTTCTGCTTTCCTGCCCAGCCCTGGCTCTGGATCAGAGACAGGCCACATGTCAAGGGACAAGGGTAATGATGGTCGTGGCCATGCCATCTCTTTCATGGCCCAGCCCCAGAGTACAATTTTGGCTAATGCTATTTCCTGAAGATAAGATGCAAACGAGCTCCTTTTACTTTTTTATCCACTCAGAATTTGGGAAGGTGATGAGAGGGTGAGTGTTTGCAAAATAAATTAATTATTTGCTGTGTTTCATTATAAGATGGGCTGTTGCCATGTCTGGTATCACTTCGCTTTAATTTAAAATATCACAGAGTCATTAATGAGGTGAAATCAATGGAATTATATAGATATCAGCCACTTAATGTGCGCAGGATGAAATATAGTTATCCATATCGAACAATTTTCTCTTTATCAGTCCTTAAGCCGCTGAACCACGGCTTTGTAACATGACTATTTTAATCAGCCAAGACCTTTAAAATTATTTCCAGCTTAAAAGGAGATGGTTGGCAATACTCATGCTGCATGGAAATGCTTGTATTACAGCTTTAATAATACTTCCAGCAGTGACGTGTGTAGTAGGAGTAACATGGTAGTTTAGTGTCGAGGTGGGATTGCACCAGGGATCAGCTCTGAACCTCTTTTTGTTTGCCATGATGAATAGACAACAGGTGAGGTGAGACAGGAATCACCATAGAATGTGATGTTTGATATAGTGATCTGCAGTGAGAGCAGGGATCATGTAGAGAGGATAATTTAGTGGAGGTGGAAAGGAGGTGAAGAATCGTGTGCAGGCAGGCTGGAACGGGTGGAGGAAAGTATCAGGTATGCTCTGTGACATGAGAGTGTCAGCGAGGATGAAGGGAAAGGTCTACAGGACAGTGGTGAGGCCAGCCATGATGGACGGCTCAGAGACAGTGGCTCTGAGGAGAAGGCAGGAGGCAGAGCTAGAAGTGGAGGAGATGAAGATGCTGAGGTTCTCCTTGGGAGTGACCAGGTTAAATAGGATTGGAAATTAGACAATAAGAGGGACAGTGAAGGTTAGACGGTTAGAAGGTCAGAGAGACCAGACTTCGATGGTTTGGACGTGTCCAGAGGGGAGATGGGGACTATATCGGTAGAACAGGGCTCGAGGATGACCTAGGAGAAGATACAAGGACGTAGTGATGGAGGACATGAGAGTGGCTGGTGTTGGGGAGGACGATGCAAAGGACAGGGTGAAGTGGAGACGGTTGATTTGCTGTGGCAACCCCTAATGGGACAATGTTGTTGTTGATGTTGTTGATGTTGAGTCACTTTCAGGCAAATAACTGGAATAATTGTAGTAACTGGAATAAAATAGAAAATAGCCAAAATTCAAAGACTCAAACATGAATAATATGTTTAATAATAATTGAATAATACTTTCAACTTGGGTCTCGATGAAATACCTCTTAGATTCAACTTACCGGTACTCGTTAATTTACTCGGAGTGACAGATTCCAAAAATATGAAAAACTATTTAATCAATTAGCTTGCAAGTTCTAAGATGCTACAGTGCAATGTTGGCAATAAAGTACAATACTCCTTTATTTTGCTTCACAAGCATAGACAGTACCACAGCGCAGCGTCATGTGGACATGTAGCATTCCATCAGTTGCATCAGTACCGCAACATCCTGTATTATTTGTTTAGCCAGAGTTATGTATCGATGAACGGAGTAAAAAAGCATCTCCATCCAAAAAATACAAGAAACTGTGTCTCCTCCTTCAAAAGTATATTCCATAGAGATGTTTCACCTGAGACCAGTGAGGGTGGTTGTGGATCCTCATGGCGTAGGGCATCAGCCGGCCTCTGTTTTGCTGTCTCTGTTTGAAGATGGCATCGTCACCGGAGAGCACACATCCGTCCACGTGCCCCTCTGATCCCAATCATTCATAAATTCAGCCAGAGAGATTTGTATCTGCCCCCCAACTCCCTTTGGCTATTACGGAGGAATGAGATGATACAGCACATACCCGCACAAACACCAATCACATGTCTCATGCTGAAGACGGCCGTGTGCTTCCTCTAGTCGTCTTGCTATCAATTGTCGGTTTGTTCCTGCTACTCCTGTTTTTGCATTCACGGCACATTGTCTAAGATAGATCTTTAGTATGAATCATCCGAACATTGTAAATTTTGTCATGGATGTATTTTTGTAATGTTTTGCTGCTATTCCGCTAGCTGCAGCCCATTGTATTTCCTAATACCACTTTGTACCTCTAGAGGTGTCAGATAGAATACAGTCCTGAGTATATAGTTCTAAAAATAGAACTTTGTTCCACCACTGTTGATGCCTTATTCTCTCTCCCTCCATTCCCAGTCCGTGCCTGTCCTCTTCTCATCTGCCCTCATTGCCAGGTTCTGTAAATTACCTCCGTACTGTATCTCATGTCGTCACTGTCCCTCGTTCATCTCTGACACTGTGTTCGCTCCCAATGGGGTGTCCTGCAGCAAGCTGTAAAGCTAACTGAGCTATAGTGTAAGGGATTTCTAAACCCCTCTTCCGGTCACTGTTCTCCATCGTGGGTGAGTCGCTTGCAGCAACTAGTAGCTATACAGCCAAAAATGGTTGCAGGGGTTTCTCCGGGTTTTTGGAGACACCGCTGTCAGGCCGCCAACTTTTCATGTCTTAATATATTCTCTCAATAACTGAGTTTAGTCATCAATTCCTTCCAGCGTCTTCTGCTTTTATTCATTTCTCTCTCTTTCTCACCATTTCTCCCTCAGCAAGTAAAAATTATAGTGAAATTTCCCCTCAGTCATTTATCCCCGATTCAACACTGCATGCAGGCAGCGTCGAGGCTGTAACTTACCAGAATGTAAATAGAGCAGTGTTTTTTGCATTACTTCACCGCTTATTTTTAGTAGCTGAACAAGAGCAGGCAAAGGGTGTGCCTTTTCAAGCCCTGACTGTAAGTCTTATCAGCTGAATATACAGGAAGAAAAGAAGAGAAATTATAACTCAAACAAAACAATAACGACATAGTGCACTGTAGGAAGTGATGTGTTGATTCATGGTTTAAAGTTTTGCTGTAACTGGCAGACAATACTGAGGCAGCTTTTTTAAACATAGGGAAAGAATGTTGCCTCGCTGTCTCTGTTTTTCTCTTTGTCGCTGATGTATTTCACACACTACTCAAGGCGTAATACATTTTCATTTTAGCTGGAAAGTGAAGTATAATGATATTGTATCTGTTGGTGCGTACTTTAAGTGACCAGCAGTAGACTCCAGGCTTCCGTCACCTGGATTTTCCCTGCTTTCCAAGGCAGGTTGTAAAGGAGGTAATTTTTTCTTTAAGAAAGTAACAACTTTTATATTGCAAACAAGCAAAAAAAAAAAAACTTTTCAAAGCAAAGTCAAAGTAAAAGCTGCGTCTCGGATCAGTATGGCTTTGCCCAGAGGCGATGTTGGGATACAGCACATATCTTTGCTTCCAGGGTTCAGACCAGTTACATCAGTCCATATTAGCAGACAGCTCCTGCAGGAGTAAGCTAAACAGTGGACAGTGCGTGTCTCACCTTTGTGCCAACCAACTGCTCACACCCAGAAAGCAAGATATTCTCCAATCATACATCTTTGCGCTAAAGCAGCAAAGCCAATACTGGTTGCTTTCCACTGGGATTTGTTGTTTTCCTCCACTGTTTTTAAAGATTTTGCTGAAATTGCGTAATCCTGAAAGGACGACTTTGAGACCAGCCAAAATCTGCAGAGTAATGCTCCAGAGCTGGTCGTGTGTTGCATAGATGACCTACTGGTATTTTATGTAACTTTCTTGCTAGAGAATGCATGAACATGTGTCTCTAAATGTGTGTGGGTGCTTTATATGTGCCTATTGTGAAGATAGAGGCGCTAAACCCTTCGTGATCAGCACAGTCACTGAACATGGTGACAACATGATGACTCAGTTGAATTTCCACTGAGGTAAGCTGTCACTCTCTGGTGAACAGTGAACTAACACGAGCATTAACACACTCACTCACACACACACACACACACACACACAACTCTCTCCCTCTCGCTGATGATCTTGGTGCGCAGCCATAGACACGCACCCACAGACGCACTCTTGTGTTTGGCCTTGTCCCTGTCCAAACAGTCCTTCTATATTGAGAGGCTCCAATGGAGACGATCAGCTCCAGCTTAGATGCCCCTTCACACTTCCTCTCTCCCTGTCTCCAAACCCTCCCTCTTGTGTGACCGCAGGGCTTTCCTTCCTTCCTTCCTTCCTTCCTCCTGACACATAAGAGGCCTGGGGGAGTCACAGTGGAGCGAGGATGGCCGGATGTGCCCTGATCAGACACAAAGTCAGACACACTGACAAGGACCAGACATGTAGGCTGGAGGATGCTGCTGCTACTGTGGGCTTTGGACTCAGTTGTCTTCCCATCCGGTGCTACAAGGAGAATGACATCATTCCTGTTTTGATCGGGACAACAGGAAGGCAGAGGGAGATGGAGAGCAGCGTGTTTGTGGGTGAACGTCAAAGCAAAATCTGGAAATTAAAGTGTTGATCAGGGAGGAGGCAGACCTGTGATAAGGCAAGTGGAAGTAGATCTGACCCCGGGCCTTCAGAAGGCTTTGATGTAGCCTGTGGAAATGTTTGATTTCCTTCCACTTTTCCTGCTCCTCCTGAATTTAATCAAGCAATAAAACATGTTACTTTTTGCTGGTCAGGACTTCTTTTATAAATCAGTCTCAAATAAGAAGCACAGCGTTTGCAAGTGAAGGGCGTGCACCTCACACAGGAAAAGAACTAACTATACAAAGGGACCTCACGTTTTCATGTGCACCTCTGTGCATGCACGCTATACCAAGACTCATAGAAACTCAGTAGTGTAAGAACGACAAGACAGCCACTTCCTCCACCGCGCTCTCTGGGAAGGCGAGAACAGGCATAACAGCAAGCGACTGAAAGAGAAGAAGACGGAGAAGAAAGCAAGACAGAATAAAAAAAAAAGACAGTGAGAGTCATAATAATAGCAATTTCTTACCCCCCACCCCCATTCGCCTCTATTCTTTTTCTCAGAAGAGGTTCAGTGAGTGCCAGCTGTGCTCTGCTTCTGCTGTACAGTGCACACTACTTCAGAGAAGTCAAACTCACTGCACTCCTTCCACCCCATTGAACTGCCAGCTCTGGTAATCAATTCTGAGCCTTGTGCTGTCACTGCTGGCCTCTGGACACAGCAGCTGGCTGCAGGAAGACAAGCACTCTTCCACAGAGCCTGTCCACCGATCAGCTGCACCCAGCTGTGTAGCAGCAGCCCCTCTATTCAGAGTCCTGCTGCTGCCGCTGGTGAGGGAGGCCTCTTTCATTGCTGTCATTGCTGACTGGAGTCCCCTTCACCATACTTTCTTTTTTTTACTTCTTCCTTCCTAAATTTTCAACCCAACAGACACATCCGCCCTTGAGCTGCGCAGCAGGCCTCACATGTCTGTCTGAACTGGCTTTCTGTATTCTTTCTCTTTCTTCACAAGTCAAATAGTCCATCTGTCTCTGCCTTTACCAACGTTTTCTACACGGTTTCCATCTTGCTTTTTCTCTTCCAGCCATTCTCCTCCTGTCTTCCATGCTGGGTTTTTAGACGAACTTTCCTTCTTTTTTTGCTGTTTTACTCTTTCTTTCTTTTGCCTCTATCCATGTCCCTTCTGCCTCTCTGTTTAGTGGTACCCATTTTTCTTCTCCGTCTTTGTTGGTTGCCATGTCTCAGTTTCCGCACAATTTCCATTTCATTCTTTGTCACTCTGCCGCAATCTAAGCTATGCCCCCTTTTTCCAAATGCCACAATACTGTATCTTTTCTTCTCTCTTTTTCTTTAGACTAACTTCTTTTCTGTCCCCCTTTCTGCTGTGTTTTTTACAGGTGTCTGTAAGGCGGGGATTTACATTTTCTCAGGACAAGCAGCCCGTGGAGAGAGGCCTGCTGGCAGATCAAAGGCTCCGGCTGTAAAACGATCTGAAAGAGTCCGGCATTAGCATCCATCAGGGTACCTTGAAAGCTCCCTGGTCAGCCGAGAGGGAAGCTGAGGGCCCCCCAAAGTGAAAGCCCAGTCTGGAGAAGGGTGATGAGGGGGCGCAAGGAGGGTCGATTGGGAGTAGGGACAGAGAGAGAGGTGGAGGGATGATTAACTGGCTACCCTGCTGAAGGCATGAAGGAAATATTTCCAGGATGGAGGAAAATTCCCATAACAAGCAGCAAATGGTTTTATTTCTCTTTTGAAATGACCCTCCCACCCCCTCCCTATCTCTTCCTTTTGCTCTTCCCCTCTCTCTTTGTCCCTCTATCTTATTAATTTATTTTTATAGTGTTGCGGCTGTAAGGGGAGAACATCTCCATCTGTGCAACATCTCCACTCAGCTCACCAATCCCAGACTTTTTACTACTGTCATGTCTGGTTGGGGATAGTAAGTGCAGGGATGGAGTGAGGAAGGGAGTGTGGGAAGAAGAGAAACCTAGATTGGCTTTATTTTTTGGGATTTTCAAATGACAGATTTGAGAGTGGGAGAGAGGTCAGGGTGGAAGGAGCATAGGGGCAACACGTGTATCCCTTCCATTGTACAAGGAATATCGTTAGCAGTCCTGAGATGTAAAGGTACAGTGTATACTTGTATGATAGTGATCAAGATTAGACCTGCATTACAGGTCTGTTCCAATGCCTTCCAGTGTCTTTTTTAAAAACGTAAGTGGGGTGCATTTGTCACATAAATCTTAAATGTCAGACTACATCATTCAGGTTGATCTTGCAATAAAAAAAGAATCCCCAGAAAGAAGATTTATAGACTCTGAGACCTGTGAGCTCCCTTTTTCCTGGAAAGATTTTTAACTGTGTTATGCAGTGATAGTTTCAAATGTCTGCATTTTTCAAATTCCCAAATCTTCAGTGGAATCTCAACCACTGCTTGCTGATTATGACCTTATTAGCACTAACTTTCTCTCAAATATCTCACTGCAACACAGTCCATTGATCTATGTGTCAATTAGTGTTCCCATAAAGGAAGTTGTTTCAGGTGTCTCTAAGCATTCTTTTTGTGAATGTTGCATCCAGTGTTCAAACATAAAACGATGTCTAAATGGGCTGCATAATAAAAGTAGCATGTTAGCGGTTGTTGCTATTACTCATGACACATTCAGGTACAGCATCGAGTGTAGGACAACTATCAGTGCTTGGAGCCCAAAACACAACTCCTGCAAATATACACATAAAACAAAATAAAGAGAATAGAATATAAAGCCTTTATTGTCATTACATAGTGGCTACACAATGAGATTAGGAGTAGAATTGAAGGACATTTTTGTTGTGGAGTTTTGTTGTTATATATGCAATGTTATTTTAATGGTTAACACTTTATGAAGGACTAAATTTAGCCATTGGCTAATTTGGACATAAGAATAAGGAATACTAAAGATTGGTGGAACACATTTTTCAACAATTTAAGAATAATGTTGACAATGTGGTATTTGTTTTCACAAATAGCAATTTATGTTTTAGCAATTTAAACACTTATTGTAACTTCATAATTGAAAATACAAACCTTATAAAAGAAAACTGCACACAGAGATGACTGAATTCTTGTATGTGATGAAGTAATATAATAATATAATGTCACATTCTGACACTAGCACTTGCTTATTAACAATTTTGTATAATTTAATACATGAATACACACAAAGACTTGCACACACACGCTACACACAGATCCCTTAAATACACAATTGCTCTGGTTGTGTGTCCCTCCGTGTGCAGCTTGCTGACATGTGTGGAGCCTCCTGCGTGCGGGGCCAGAGTTGCATGCCACTGTCTCAGTCAGTAATGGATGTCCTGTTTGCTACACACAGACACACACTCACACACAGACAGACAGTGGCTCAGCTCGTCCATTCTGTCCACCCAAGGATGAGTTCCTCCTCTGTTTAGGAAAGAGGATGTGATCTCACTCGTTAAAAATCCAACCTATGTCGCTTGCCACTCATGACTTAATCCAGGCTTCTCCTGTCTGCAGAGTTCGCCTTCCCCTTTTCTCCTCTTACATTTCCTTGGTCTCTTTGGCTTCCTAGCTCGGTGTCCCCTCAATTACACAAAACACATGCAGGCATTATTTATAAGAATAGAATTTCCACCAAAACAAACCATGAAAATTTATCAAAAACACGCTAGACGAGAAAGACTATACTTAAAGTAGGTACCATATCGATGTAGTTGAGCATTTTTGTAAGATGTACAGCAAAACATGTCCTAAAGTTTATAGTATATGCATGTGTTTCTATAAAATGTCAATACATGGTGAATGGTCCATTCCGTTCTGATATATTAACAAGAGTAGCAGTGTAACAAAAACAGACAGATATAAATACAGAGCTTGGGAGTGCATTAAACTGTTTGTTTTTGGAAAAGTACAAAAAGATGGCAGGTATATTTTGAAAGTGACTATCTGCTCTCAGTTCTGGTGAGTGTGATACAGCAGTGCGAGATTTAATGCAACACTACTCTGTCCAAATTCATGCATTGTGCAAGTGCGTGTACTTCCTAACAGAACACTAAATGGTAGAGTGCAAACAGAAATTCATGATCTGAGGCTCCACTGCATATTGTTCAATTCACAGTGAGTCAGGGCAATACAATTTAAAAATGTGGTTACCATTTTTTTTAATTACAGGCGGCACCCTGCAGCTAATTTCGAGGAAGTTGAACCCCATGGAACCTAAAAGGCGTCAAATACTGACGGCTTCAGTTTACTTCAGCAACATGACAACCATGATATTTGTAAAGTGTAATTTTACATAAAAGTAAAGTGTAATTTGCATAAAAACGGTTAAATTAATGTCTCTCTCACACTTGTCAAAACTCTTCTTGTGTTTTTGACAACATCATCCCCACCATAAGCTTCACAAGTACAAACTTGTTGTGGTCAGGGGAGGCAATTTAATAAAAGAAATGGTGTGCAGTTCGGCACACAAACGTTCTCAGCTGTTTTAGTCACAGTAAATGTTTCATTTAGATGTTTCGGCAGCTGGCATATGTGCAACTACATGCTTACATATTTTGAACAACAACTTTTATCTCCCTCTAACGTCACTAACAGTTTGTGCATGTGTTCTTGTTTTTAAGCCACTTTATTTAGTACTTTCATTTCCAGTGCAACCTGTTGGTCCTGCTTTCCTTTTTCATAACGATACACTTTATAGTCTACAGATGCACGTGCACTAAAACCTTTTTTTCTTCTGTATTGTCAAGACGCTTTTCATTAGGCTGTATTATAGAAAGTTCTATCAGAGAGACGGTGTTTAAAAGAAGTGAGCATTTGGGGTGAAAACCAAATGCAAAGGGGATTTGAGAAGCATGATTACAGAGTATCCTCGAATCTATCTGTCATCGTCAAACTGTAGAAAATTAGCACACTAGTCAACGGTTTGTTGAGGTTTTCATTTTTTGCTTTAGTATTTGAAAAACAGTTTAAATCATGTCTTACTTGTCACAGTTTGCCAGGGCAGCTACACGAATGCTGCAAGTGCCTGTGGCACCTCATAACTCAAGCAACAGGGAGAGACGGCTCATTTGACGTATTTTGTTCTAACCTTTACCTCACACACTCTATTTCAATTTCAAACATCTTCCTGTTGATTTGCAATTTATTTTCCCCTCATTTTCTTTACCTGCTAAATACTTCTTGTGATTGAAAGCTGGGACCAAAAACCAGCATATACCCTGGGCCGAAGGCCTGAAGATACTCGATGAGTCAGTCCGCATCAGTAAGTCATAGTCGTTAACAGGTTTCAGAGTAATGAATTACATGGAATGGCATTACATAATTAGGATACAAAAAATGTGACTGCAAAGCATGTTACAGAAAAAAAAGAGGTAATGGGATTACAGTTACTTTGAACAGCTTTCCTTTTATGCAGCACAGTCCCACCAAATACTTCCACAAATCAGTGCAGCAGTACTGGATAATACTATGGAAATGTTTTAACAGTCTTCACCCTTCATCAGTTTCACCAGATTCACTTATTAGTCCAGTCTCACCGGAATCATTACACACTTCCTCATGAGTCATACTAGCAACTTGGAAAGAATTTGCTTTTGGATGATTTTATGGTATTTTTATCAGCAAAAATTCTCAGTAACTTCAACTCCCTTACAGTTTCTTGATCAAGTCCATGTTCAGTACACCATGATTTTATTCATTCATTCATTTTCTTGGCCGCTTTAACCTTCTTTTGCGGGTCACGGGTGTTCCTGGAGCAAAACCAGCTGACTGTGGTACAGCCCGGAAGCGTTGCCAGAGCATCACAGGGACAACAAAGGACAACCACTCATGCACACACTCACACCTACGGACAAGTGGGTGGGCCCAATTCACCTACGTTGCATATTTTTGTAGGTGGGAGGAAACAGTAGCACTCGGACAAAACCCACGCAGACACTGGGAGAACATACAATTAACTTGTTCAGCTCAACAACTGGATTAATAATATCAGCTAGCAGTTGCTACAACTAAGCATAGATCTCACAATCGGAAAGGTGTAGTGTTAAGGTGGCAATTGGTAACACAGAAAAAGACTATTACTCTTTGCATATTTTATTCCTAAGTATGGCTTCTGTGTACTCTTTGCAACACTGCTAACATGCCCCACTCACATGTCCTGGTTTGTCCACTGAACACACAGACAAAGCTGATATCAACCCTTCTTCAAACTGCTGTGATGACACTAAACAATCCAACCGCAGAGATGTCAAAGTAACGACGTCTTGCCAGGATCAGAATTCCAACTAAATGTTTATGAGAATTTCTGATTTTAAATTCTTATTCCTCCTCATTATTGAAACAATGATCTTGTTGCTGTTCTGCATGAAAAAGTAGTTCAAGTCCACTGATGATAAGCAGTCAAAGTATAAGTGGCATATCAAGGGAAAAAAATTACTTGCTTCAATTTCAGCAAGTGGTGTGTAATGAGAAAATTTGGCTTTACACCTGAACATTATAGTTTTTCAAATTTTTAAATCTTCCAATTTAACATCCACTTTCATCAAATTGAGAGATGTGAGCTCTCTTTTCAGCATGCTGTCGGTCACTCTGAGCCATGTGCAATCTTGCTAGAATATGAACATGGAAGAAGAGTCTTCATATTCCAGAAATGTTTAAAAAATATTTCCACTCGACTTCATCACATAAATCTAAAAGTGGGAATGTGGTACCAACCGCAGAGGATCAAGTATTTTAAGTTGTTGCTTTTTGTTGTTGTTGTTAGTGCTGTCGCCTCGCAGCAAGAAGGTACCGGGTTCGAATCCTATCTGTGCAGCGTTTGTATGTTCTCCCCGTGTCTGTGAGGGTTTTCTCCGGGTTCTCCGGTTTCCTCCAACCTCCAAAAGCATGCAATTTAGGTGAATTGATCACATTAATTTGTCTGTAGTGTATGAGTGTGTGTGCGTGTGAATGGTAGTCTGTCTCTGTGTGGCCCTGCGATTTGCTGGCGACACATCTGAGGCGTACCCCACTTCTCACCCATAGCAAGCTGGGATAGGCTCCAGCAACGCCCGTGAAAAGCGGCTATAGCGGCTGCTGTGAGACAATCGTCTCATCTACAAAAAGATGGATGGATGGATGGATGTTTTTTGACAATAAAGAGTTCTGCTTTTGTTACATGTGTGAAACACTTTGTAGTTCATGGTATATGTAGTTCAACCATCTATAGAAATCACATAACGACGCTAAAATCCGTGTGCTGAAGATTAAAAAAAAAAGGTTTGGTAAGTACTTCTGTGACATTTTGCTACAAACACTTTTGGGGATTTTTGGTATCAGCCGTGTGAGTATACTGTTGACCACACAAAGTGCCCTCATCGGCACAGACAAATTCAGCTGAGGAATGCGTCTCACAATCAGCTTTATCAGGTGTTTTGTCTGAGGGGCATCCGAAGTGGGCGTGGCTTTACAACTGATAGGCTTTTCGTGATGCACACCTCTCTCCTCTTTCCTTTCCACATCTCCCAACTCAACGCAGCTCTTTGTTCTCATCAACCTTTACGTGCCACCTTTCCCATCTCCTCGGGTTAATTGATGGAATCCTGGCCAAAGTACCTCTTTAATGTTTTTGTACAGCATCTGTTGAGATTTCAGGTTTTAACATTTAGAGATTTTTGATTCATTCTATACAAAACACCTCACAGCCAAGCCTACCTCCTGTAGCACCAGTGCCCTTGACCCGTAACATCCAATTGATTTATCCCTGATTGTTAGGAGGCCTCCGGTGCTGTGTCTTGATTGGCTCCATATGAGAACAGAGCAGAGAGGTCGTCTATAACAATCATTTTCAGTGGCTCATTATTCCCCGACCAAAGAGCTCAAAGACCCAATTTCCTACCACACTGTTCATAAAAGTGACAGATGGCCAAAACCTGGAAAAGCTTTCCTATAATCGTTAGCCAAGTGAAGTGCCACATACAATGCTCTTTAGTATGGTGGAGGTTGGACTTTGCTCCATCTCTCTCTCTCTCTCTCTCTGTCTCTCTCTCTCTCTTTCTCACACACACTCCTTCCACCTTCTCTATCCTGTTCATTTTTTCCAAGGTGAAGAATGTGAAGGAGGAGAGCGCAGTGTGTTTAATAGCTTTAGGCCATATTCCACCCAGTTGAGCTTTCCTCCTCTTCGCATGGCCCACAATGTGGATTCAGCACACAAATATTTGCTAGGTAGTCTCTCACTAAAAAAAGGCTCACTCTACCTTAACGCGGGACAGCACTTAAAGTCACATCCAGAGACAGGGGCCAAGACAAGGTCTCCTTTCATCCCACAGACCTGCCACTCTGTGGTATTCAGGGTCATCTAGTCACTTGAGCAAATCTGCACCCCTCTGTGGCTGCCTATGAGGAGCTTTTCTTGCTGGGGAAGTGCCTGTGTGATAAATGTGTGGTTTGGAGCAACAGCTGAGACTAAGACTTGGCCTAGCCTTCCCACTGCCTGTTTCAGACACAAGTGTGGTTCGCGCATATCTTGGCTCGTTTTCATGAATGACCTCTCTCTTTTTTTTCTCTACCACCAATAATATCCAAACTCCTCTGCTCAGCATTTAAGAAGAAGAAAAAAATCCTTCCATTTTTTTCTTGGAGGACTTTTCTTTTCTCATATTTGTTTCCACTCCTGTCTTCTTTGGCAGAGTAAAATGCTAGGTCATTGCAGTAACTGTATCCACTGCAGGGTGGCTTGGATGCTTGCGTGGGGTGGTGGGTGGGTAAGTGGGTGGTTTCAAAGATGTTCAAAACATAGCTCTTCTTGCCAGTGAGGTTTTTCATTCACCAAGAAACAATTTCTTCCTCTTACGCCCTTTTTCAGATCATGCATGCAGGTTTGTTTCCTCATATGTCTTTTTTTTTTCTCCTGCGTAGACAGCTCGACCACTGAGCAAAAAAAATAAATAAACTCACATAACCGGGATTGAACACATGTTACAAAGCTGTCACCTCCTGCATACACTTGATCTGCCAGTGGCTTGTACCATTTCAAAATATTTTATTTGACCAGCTCATCTGCAGTCTGTTCAATCATAATGGAGTCACTTCAGCCACCGATTCATCAAAAAATAGGGGGCCTAACCCCCATCTCCCTCAACCATCTTTCATCCTGGTTATGTGGCCCTCCCATATGCGCCTCTAATCTCTCCCTTGTGCCTCTGAAATGTCAGTGCAGAGGAGCGAGTATGTACTTGCTTGCTATGGATTTCCCATGGAATGCGCCATTTTGGGTTCACCCTGTGTTCGTTGCCTGTTTTGATAGGCAGTGATTATGGAGTATTTATTTTCCTGCTGGGTGTGGGGGCCCAACCTGTTGGTACACTACCATTGTAAGGCGGGTTGCTGTTTTGTTTGAAGTTGTGACTCATGTGTTGGTTCACCCAAAACAGATTCGCAGACAATTAGATTAGCTAACATCAGATTAGATCTGTATTTCACATTCGGGCCCCCACCAAAAACCACATAAGGGTGTTTTTGCTGACAATGAGAACTAATGCGTCTGATTATTTTTATTCTATTTCTTTTTGCATGTACATGTATGAGTGAGCGTGCATGTGTGAGGAGGTGTAAGCATGTGCATACATACAAGGTAGTCAGGGTGTGCGTACCTCTTCCTGTTTGTTTGTGTTTGAGAGAAAAGAGCACTTGCAAGTCACAGGGGTTAAGCCCCCAACTATCTGAGTCACTGGTGAATGTTGGAGGTCTGGGATCGGGGCTTAGTGGAGGAGGGGTCAAAATGAGGGAGAAAGTGAATGATGGAGGGAGGGAGGCCAATGCAAGACAATTCCCCCAACGTTGGGTCATTCACAGACACAGGAAATGCTTGACCTCACACCCTGAGAAATGTCCACAGCGGCCCACTTGTGTTAAAGGTGTAATTGAGCATAATTCGGAGCTGGCAGAGAGAGAAAAGGAGACGGACTTGCGTGCCCCACATGCCTGCCTCCATCTGGCAGCCTGCGACACACCAGAGCCAAGCTTACTGCACAGATTTACAGCAAATACCATCTCTAAACAAGCAAGGGAAACTTCACAACAACAAGGATCCTTTCAGTCCAACTCCTTATACTCAGGCAGTAGCGGGAAAGGCCCAACTCGTACACATTTGACTGAAATCTTTGCTTCATGCATCATGTAATCGAGAGGATAAGCTGCGCACATCTTAATTATTTTTTCCGTGCTTTAAACAAGAAATGAAATTGTGCATGACACTGAAACTGAGACAAAGAAGTCAAAAAACTTGACTGCAGATATTAGTTCTGCATTCCAGTCATTCACGTTAGCATTGGACTCGATTCTTCCTTACAGCTCAGTTCACCGCCTCTGCAGTGTCGTGTCTGCATCTGTCTGCATCTGTATAAGACATAGAAAGTAACATTCTGTACCGAGCTCTAACCAACACAGAGTGAGAAAGGTAAGCGAGGTGGTGGTTCAACCTGGAGACCAATGTCTGCATCCTGTGTTGATTCAAATATCACAGACCTTTTCTTTGTGTCTATGCTACACCAATCAGCAGATTCACCTTAAACACGTGCTGGAAAGCTGTGTTTGCATGCAGACACGAACAGGAAGGCTTTGTCCATTGCATACAGATGCTAAGGATATCTTATGAGGCACGGAGAGACATGGCAAAGTCGTTTCCGTATATAATGAAAAAAGATGAGAACATGTTTGCATTTATTTCATCAGGTTTTGGACATTGGCTGATAACGTCGTCTCCCGTTCATGTTGATGTTCATGTTATTCCTTTTCCTTAAGTCCAGTCACATTCTGAACCCTCCTGTGCAAGACATGTATGTAAAACACCAAACAGCCAGCTGCTTCCTCTTAGAAGTGAGACAGTGAGACAGGAATGCACTTTCATTTTGGCCCTTCATTCATAAGAAGTAAACCATCGACATGCATGCAGGGGCTTCAGTGACGGTAGGAGCTGTCAGACATTAATGTGGTAAGGAAGTTGGTCTTGGGGGGGGGGGGGGGCTGTGATAGGCTTGGGAAGTTGAGCATAAAGCATGGGGCTTGGTGCCAACCTCTTTGTAGAAACATCGGATTAATGACACAGTTGATCAAACTCTTGGCTTTCAGTGACACACTCTCCAAGGGTGAAAATTAGCTTTGTGAGATCAGTGGACAATGGAAGTGAGGAAGATGACAAGGAAGGAATCAGACAACGCCCTGAGTGGGACGGCAAAGATTTAAGACAACTGGTAATTTGAGCGTGTCACTGCAGGAGGGCGAGAGACAATCCAAGAGCAATCAAGTGAAGGAGGGGGAAGACCTGACCTGGCAGGGGTGGGAGCAAAATGGATGGTGGGGAGGGAGAGTGAGGAGGGGGGTTGCAGAGAAGTCAGTGATCACTCAGGAGGTCTGGAACTCTGACCTCTGACCCCATAGCAGAGCGGATGCCACCATGGTGAAAATGTGAGAGGTGAGGTATGTGCCCCCCCCCTTTCCCCTCTGAGCCCTGGCGGAAACCATTCCCCCCATGATGAATGGGATTTTAGCATTGACACAAATTGGCCCATAATAATGACACAAGGCCACTAAACACACAGGCGCAGAGTGACGGAGTGAGAATTGTGGCGCGAAAGAGCAGGCAGAGAGGAAAAGAGTGTAAAGAAGAAGAGAAAGATGGAGAAGAGATTTTTTTTTTTTAAGTCTCGGAGGAAAGAATTACCTTACCCACTGGGGCTGACGTAGGGGTGGGGTGGTAGATTTATGACTGAGGTTATCTTTGGGGTTTCTCTCTACCCTCCGGAACGGTGGGATTGTAGAAAGAGTTCAGAGCCCCCCCCCCCCCCGGCACACATGAACACATGCCAATAGAGAGGCACACTGTCCGTCTGTGGGCTGGTGAGCTTTTTGTTCATGGTGCATGCATCTTCTGCTACAGCTTTGTTTGTCTTCCTATCCTCCACACCTCTATCCACCCTGTGCAGCATGTTTTGCTTAAAATCGTTGCTAACTTTTGTGGCATCCCTTTTTGTAGCTTCAGCATCTACTCCCAGCAAAATAAGACATCCCTCATGTCTTTTACAAAACATATGTATTAAATTAGGAATGCTTGGTAGGCAAGGGTTACACTCCTGTCAGTAATTGAAACAAGATTATGTATGAGCTAACATGATTACAGAGGCAGGGGGGGGGGGGGCGGGGGGGGGGGATTGAAAGGTGAATACCAGCCTGTGATGTGGGCCTACTCCTTTATTCCACAGTCGGAATTCCAGAGGCAATGGAACATAACTGAGTCCAAAGCCTTCTCGTCAAATGTGAATGAACAAAATATGTAGTTCATGTACTCACTGTTCCCGGGGTAGAAAGCTTTTAATCAGGAAGATACTGAGGGATCACAATATCCTGAAATATAAAGATAAAATCATTACCAATCCCACTGAACAGGGATTAAGTCTTGACCAGACCAGGGACTTGACATGTTATTGCTAACTATTGTCTGACATCTGAACACGTCTGCGTGTTGAAATGAAATGACTTTACATAGTAACATAATAATTGCTTGAAAAACATATTGCTCTTCTGTTTTTGCTTTTATAAGTGTTCGTCTCCATCAACCTTTTTTTAGCAAGTTTTCCAACCTATTGTTTACAGGGGTGGAACGTTGATCATAGTGCTAACATATAGCATGTGCTGCATTCAAACAGAGTTGTCGAGATGGTCCTGCTGCTTCTATATCCCACCCGGACATTCTGTGTGAAAACAGTGAAGATTGCAGCACTGCTGAAATGCGTATGTGTGTGTGAACATAACACTGAAAATGTAGGGCAAGGTTTTGCCATTTTGCTGACGTATTATCTGCACAACCCAAACCGAATGATTTAGGAAGCAGTCAGTAGCAGCTAGCTCAAAGAAGATGGAAATTCCCTGGAAATATCTTCAAATTGCTGGACAGAACAACGGTTGGTCGTGTTATGTCGTGTTAATCCCTTCTTTGCAAACTGCTGCTTGACACATTAGACATCGCACAAGGCCCCGACGTTGCTGTGTTGAACGTCGCACTTTCCTTTCCTCTTGGAATGCCAGAGTGTGAACAATCAAAGGAGGAGGGATTTTGTTGCAGTGCTGTTGCACGATCTCTGTGTGAAAGCGGCTATTGTCAGACAAGCATTCACACTGACTTTCACACCTATGGAGACACTCACATTCACCCATAACTTAAAGGATTTTGTTGTGGGAGGAAGTCAGAGGGAACCTATGCAGACATTGAGACAACATGCCAACCTCACAGAGACACTGGTGGATTTTAAAATCCGGTTTTGTATTTATTCATTCATTGTCCCAACCGCTTAATTCGGTATCGGGTCGCGGGCCAAGCTGGAGCCAATCCCAGCAGTCAATGGGCGAGAGGCAGGGGACACCCTGGACAAGCCGCCAGTTCATCGCAGGGCAACACAGAGACATACAACCAGCCACACACACACTCACACCTACGGACAATTTAGCGTCACCAATCCACCTGAGCTGCATGTTTTTGGTGGTGGGAGAAAGCCGGAGAACCCGGAGAGAACCCACGCAGACACGCGGAGAACATGCAAACTCGGAGACGAACCCGCGACCATCTCGCTGTGAGGCAACAGTGCTTACCACTGCGCCACCGAGCCGCCCTGGCTTTGTGTTTAATTTTTTTGTATTTGTATTCAATTTATTTCTAAAATTTAACATGGTACTTTTTTTCCCATCTGTTTCTGAAACAAACATCAAATTACCAGTCGATGCACAGACCAGTGAACCACTATGCTGCTGAAGGAAAGAGGAGAGGAAGAATTCATTAGAACACAGCCTGCGTAGAACCTAGTGGATGGAACCTCTGGGTATGAAAGGTTAAAAATGTGCACATCCATTTCACCCGCATTGATTCTAAGGAGAAGCAGGGGGCGACTCCGCCGGTTGCAAAGACATTTAATTTGCTTGTATGTAAGCTTATGCAAAAACTATTCAGAATCCATAAATCAGGTGACTTAATTGTTTGCCACAGTGTTGTCAGAGGCAGAACTGAGTAATGAGAGCCTTTATATGAGCCTATTAATGTAATAATCATGCCACTGATAAACCTGTCACATCTCAAAGCATAATTGTGCTGCATGAGAATTTCTATGCTGCTGAATTTCATCTCCAGTACCGACAGAGTCAGAAGCACCAGCAGGTTTATCTAATTTGCAATAAACAATTGTAACACATTCAAACCCAAAAAGAGCGTATCTGCTGAAAAGTGTGGAGTAACTGAAAACGGTAAACTCATTACAATATGGCACACAACTAACGGGTGGAACCAATAAACACAGGAACTTGTTTCTGAATCATGCTGAAATGGGGTCAACCCCCCCCCCCCCAGCTGTCATCTGTTATTTGGTAGTTAAATGTAACCGTATTAAGTTATAATTATATTTAATTTATAAATAGAAACTCCCCTGTGAAAACATAATTTCAGAAATGTCTGTAATGTTTAAATGTGCAAAACAGAATATTTAAATATATATCTAATAACTGTAAAAGTTGTTAGCTGATGTGTAAATATAGACCAAAAGCCAAATATATTATTTTTCAGTACTGTTATTCTTCTCTGAATATTATGGTATTTGTGTTTGGGCCATCTGCCAGTAGAAAGTATATCAATAAGAGTTACTCAAAATTCACCGTAGGTTTGTGAAAATGACATTAATCAAAAATGTAAACTGTCTTGTCCTCAAACAGTTGCGGTCAGTCAAATTGACCAGAGGACAGAAAAAATGTCTCAACTCACAACATTTCTGTATTTTATATATTGTATATACCATATTTTAGTATTCGTTTTGAAAAATGTTTAGCTATTAATTGTGTAAAGTGGCACATTTGTGTATTTTAAATAACCAATAGGATGTTTCACAGTAACCTGAAATTAAAATATATATATATATATTTCTGCAGCAACATTTATGTCCCTGAATAGTTTGTGCAGTGGTAATGTTGAAGTTTATGTATTTATCTCTCCTTCTCTTTTTGTGTTTCAGTAGTATCTAAAAATGTTATTAAATATAATTTGAAGGGGAGGTGGGGGGTGTAAATAATATTATTATTAAAAGAAGAAGAAGCAATGTGTGTCACTGAAAAGTTTTATTTCCTTTAAAATAACTTGTTTTGCTATTTAATATGACATTAAAAAAAATACTTTTGTCAGCCCCATTGCTGACTGTGGACTGCAGAGGTTACTGGCTGTTGGCCTCCTTGCTCCAGTTTATCTGTCTTTCTTTCATTCAGCCACCCCTCCCTCGCTATCTCTGTAATGTCTCAGCTGTTCCCTGCAGGCAGGGCTCTGACTGAGTGCCTGCTCTGTTATGGGTTCATTGGGCTGGTATGTGGCAGGAATCTTTGGATCAAGGTAATTTCACACTGTTCAACTTTTTCCCAGGCTGTTAAGCTTCCTTTTACCTTTGTGCCACTGGAGAGCGAGATAGGGAGCGACACATGTAACCGTTAAACACACACAGTGGCTCAGGGGCTGACGCCACCAGCAGAGTCGAGGGGAAAGACTTAAAAGATAGGGCCTATAAATTACAGTCCGACACCTCGGTTTCCCAAAAGGATCGGATTATTGTAGCATGATCCAGAGTGGTGGGAAGGATGGTGCACATTCATGTGCGGTGCTGTAATGAAGCTGCGTGTCTCCTACGTGAGCCGCCGTAGTGGGCCTCCGTCATTTGTTTTCTCTCCTTGACTATTTTAATGTTCCCTTTTTCTCATCAGGTGCTTCTGCTTTCTGCCAGTGCACCTGCATCCCTCTCTGACATGTGTGTGGCTTCTTCACTCGGTGTGTATTATTATTATTAGCCCCATCAGATAGGTTGAGCACCTGAAGCTGTTGCAGCAGGAGGGCAACCCTCCAGAATTGCTGAAATAATCTTGTTCTCATCTTCTCGGTTTGCTTTAACATGCCATGTGCCATATGTTACCATCTGCGGGAGAAAGGGAAACCAGAGCAACAGAGCGTGTGTGCATGCAGGAGCTGGTATATGCTCAGTGGTTCACATTTCGTTTATTATTCAAGACTTAAAGGTTATTTAAGGAACTGCATGATGAACGGTCTGTCTGTTTGCCTCTCTGCTCATTTTGACAGGTGAGCTGTGTTTTTTATTAGGTATGTGAATCATAGATTAAAAGCTTTGCATAAATGATTGGGTCATTCTGCTTTTCTCAATGCTTCTCATGTCATCCTGTATCGCTTTACATAACTGTAATAGCAGATATGAATCAGTTATGTGTTCAGAGATTAGCTCATGTTGTGATCAGCACCTTTATTTAAATGCTGGTAAACCTTTCCGCCAAAAACTGTAAGATCTCTCTGACCTCAGGTTTATTGTGTTTCAGTCTGAGCTTGTTGTGATTCCAGGTGGAAGTCGTCAGGATGTTGATCCTCCCAAAGCACCAAGAGACACAATTTTCAAACAATCGGGAGAGGGTTTTTTTTTGCTTCCATTAAACGTAGTTATTGCCTTGACATACACAACCTCACCCTGGAAGTCCTTGCATTCTGTACAAGCACTCCACTGGATTAACAATGCCTTTGTTCTTGGTGTGCGTGGTGAAAAGAGGTGTGGTGTGGTATCAGCAAGCAGCTGTTACATGAGTGACAAAGTCAAGGGCCAGTGATATGAACATGGGAAAATCCTGGAGGAGTTGGAGGGGAAGAGGCAGCGGCAGCAGCTGAGCCACTTTGCAGTACTCTTCGTGGAGGGAGGCAGACTTCACAGGTTCTGTTACGTTTAGGAAAAAAGTGTGAGAAACAGACACGAAAGCAGTTTAACCTCTGTTAAGGCAAGAAAAATATTGACATTATTTAGTACCCAGTGCTCCAAATACGCCTCTCTATCGGGCTCATTTGGCTCCAGATTTGATGGCCACATGAATGATTGTGGGTGAACTTCAAAAGGCTGGGCTAAGCATGAGAAAGAGGTGAGGGATGGAAGCAGGGAGGAAAAGCATGGATGAAGGAATGGGGTGAAGGGGTAGGAGAAAAGGTAAATGAATACCAGGCGGCTTGTTTCTTGTGTTAACCAAAGGTTTGGCTGAAGCTACTAGACCTTATTGTTCAAGTGCCACACCGCCCCACAACATGCAGTCTGCGGAGAGGCTCATTTGTCGCTCAACAAGCTGTCACTAACACCTGTGATGGATTGAGATGCAACACAACTATAGGCTGCCTTAAGGTATTTAATGGCCCTCTCATTTTGCAATCGGCCGACTGGACGATGGGCAAACAAAAGATGGACTCCATCTTTGACAGGGGTGTTGTGGAAAAAAGGCAAAGTGTAATAAATAATAATAATAATACTTGTGCTTTCCCACAATCTGATGCACCTGCAGCAACGGCAAATATAACAGCAGCAAGATTTACATAGGCAACCCATGATTATTATCTCGGCCAGATGTAACGTCCTGGAGGAGGACGGACTCTGTGTTTTTATTTATCATGTACAACTTTATGTTTTCATGCTTGACGGCCTCTCCTGGGTGCAATGATTCACCACCTGACTGCTCGCTCCTCACAAGCAGCTGGTTAAAGTAGGGATCTTGCTGTCCGCTACGTTGGTGGCTTCTTTAGTTAGCTCCTTTTTTTTTTCATTATTTACATTTCAAAACACTAGTGTTTTAGAACCTGCATATCCTCCTCCCCTTATTCCTATGATCTCTTACACACGCACACACACACACACACACATCAAAAGGAGGGGATACAACAGCTGTTATCGAACATCTCTCTCAGAGACAAATTATGATGAGTCGCAGCATGAAGAGTCTCTACCTGGATAACATGCTAAGCATGACAGTGCACTCTGTCACACCTAGAATATTGAGCTTGTGGATGACTTTAAGTCAAGACAGGGACAAGAGGCGCTAGTCTGGCCGTTCAGTTCGTGGATGATTATAATCAAGTCAGTAAATTGTTTAAACTAATACCCTCCTTATTTTGAAATATGACCAATGGGAGACGGAGCGTGTCTCCTTATAGGAACACAGCTGAGATGCTGCACTGACAAAACATCCCCATTTAAATTTTAACTCTCTACATGGTCATCCAGTGTGAAGAGAAATTATCATCATCGGTAAAACCAGGCAAGCCTCCTCTGAATGGTTTCAGTTTAGTTTGTAAAGGGCAGCATCTTGGTGAATTTCAGTTGTGACAAACATTAAACGTAATTTTGCATCAGGGCGCCTTGTAGATGAGCAGTCTGTTTTGGGATCTATACATGTAAAGAATGGATGTTTCCGGTAGCTTCATTGTTGTCCAGTATCATGACCAGTTCGCTCATGAATATTTATAAAGCCCACAGGATGAGTGTCCACTTCTGAATGACACTGACTTGCAGAGACGGTGCTCAACAGCCACCATCATCATGGGGATGGTAATTTTAGTAACCATAGCCCTTATCATCCATCCATTAGTTTAATGCTCCACAAGGGGGATCCATCAAGGTCACACATAATAATCACAATATAGGCAGTTTAATGTCTCTTCACTCCATCACGCAACCATTTTTGACCAGATGATGTGAACGGTATCTATTAGTGTTTGAAGTCTTCTTTTCAAATGAGGAAATCATTCCTCGTAAAATGTCCTAAGCATCTTGTCACATAGACATGATCAGACAATTAAGATTTATTTATTTTTGTTTTAGCTCTTCATTTCTCCTCCAGTTAATGAGAGTGTCTCAAAGAATTTGGGAGGATATGTTTGCGTAAAGAATGTCTGAGGGAGTCTGAGGTTAGTCAGCAGAGCGAGCGCTCAATGCCAAATACATTGTTGTTACATCAGTCATGGCGGGGGATTGAGAGGAACCCCACAGGTGGTTGGTTGATGGAGGTGGTGGGAACTAGTCGCCCATCACTGTAAAAAACACTCACTCATCGTGCAGGATGAAACAGGTGAGGATTCTCTCAACAGGGCAGGAGGCAAATAGCTAATTTGGAGACAGAAACATCAATTAGATCAGCTGTTTGCTGGTCAAATATTCGTCTCTAATTTCTAGAAGGAGCTGGAAATTCTCAATCTGCGTAATCATTGGTCGAGCATGTTTTTATGCGATTTTGTTTGTGTACTGTTGATTTTGGGACAAGCTGATTTGTTTCTGTTCTGGATTGCATGTAACAATATAGTTGGTAACCGATCTGTTTGGTGTTCTAACAGAATTTGGGGCGATTGCTTTTAGGTTCTGCAGGATGGAACATTTTGCGGCCGTCTGAAATTCAGGCAATCGAAACGTTATTTGCTGTTTTTGTGTCTCACAATTAAACCCTTTTTATTTCATGTATTAGTGAGAAACAAACATTTAAGTCACATGATATTTTGACATGTTTCACAATTTGTGATTATTTCACAAATGTTTAAAGGAAGAAAAGTTT
>NW_027180858.1:0-25000 GCF_040956055.1 Brachionichthys hirsutus | reverse complement strand
TTGTTGTCTTTAATTACGGTCAGCCTGACCGTAATTAAAGACGGTGAATATACGACTCTGTGGTTGTTGTTTGACCTTTCTGTTTCAGAATTGGAACGATAAAGATCACTGCTGCTGGGAAAATAAACAAAGGGCCACAAGTTAAACTGTGCCTCGGTCCGTAAACATCGCCTGTGACTTGTTCAGTCTTTACAATGTCAGAAAATCCCTGTCAGCATGTTAGCATTTATAGCATTAAAAAAAAAAAAAGACTATTTCAGTCATTTTTTAGAGATATTCTTAGTGCAATAATGTGTTTTGGTGCTGATTTTTCTACTTATTGGTCACTGAAAGAAACATATGAACTTTATATAATGATGCATTTGTTGCTGGGGTCTGTGCCAAACAAGCATATGGTGCCTTAAATCTGCAGAATGTAATTTATAGGACAGCCGCTACGCAGCACTACAATTTAGAATGGCACGTTGGGATACGTTTTACACGTTTCAAACCAGCGGCCGGTGCTATTTATGTATTGCTCTCGGCCATGTTGTGATTTTTGCAGAATTCTTCGGCCGTATTAGCATGCTAGCTTTTAGTTCAAGGTCTGCCACTTTGCTTCAACACACACAGCACAGCTCCAGACCTTTGCTTAGAAAAAGGTACTGAAACAATGAGTCAATTATAATAATAGATTTCTGCAAGAAATTAATCATGAAATTGATCAAGCAGATATACTATGCTTGATCTATTTTTGAATATGTAAATAGCCCTCTCAATGAAGCTTCATGAATAATTAATACTACAGGAATTAATCGTGTCTCCGTCTTTATTAGCATCACTGAAGAACACACGGTTCTGACTCTATTGTCAACGTGAAACCGGAACAAATACAGACTCTTGTCATAAAGTCTCATTTATGAATCTATTGGCTCCTCCGTGACCGTGTGTTTGTGTGTGTGTGTGTGTGTGTGTGTGTGTGTGTGTGTGTGTGTGTGTGTGTGTGTGTGCGTGTGCGGTGAGGTCAGATTCTGGCTACTATAAACACTGTCAGATTAAATACTTATGCTGTACCAGCTGAGATCAGCTGTTTGGGTAAAAGCCTCGCTGTAACTGATCGACTGGATCATTAGCCAGATAATCGACTGAGCCATCTGACACTGTCGTATATTTAACATGCAGCTACTTATCTTGGATGCATTTGTTAACAATTCATTGATGCAGTGTGTCTTGTGTATAAAATATTCCATGATTACTTGTTTTGATTAATATTGACAAATATTATAATTGATTCATAGGTTTGGGTCTTATAATCCCATTAAGCATTTTGTGGTTCTTAATATTTGAAGTGCTCGCATCCACCTCCAAAATAAGAATAGATGAATCCATACTTGTCAGTATTTGGATTAGATCCGACAACCGAAGGCGTTTTCCTTCGGTGCAACGATAACTAGCATCATGCATTTCATTTGAAACAGAGATGTTGGATCTACCTTGTGATCATCTCTCTGTCTTTCTCTGTGTCCATCAGCTCTAGGCAGCAGCCCATCCTGTGTGGATAGTAACCAACCCAGCGTGCAGGAGTGTCTGAGCCGGGCGGGCGGTGGGTCCTCTATCACCAGCAGGGGTGGGGTCAATGGAACAGACTCTGGCAGCTTTCGGCAGTTACTGTCTAAACCAGAAGGTGAATATAAAAACAACTTTAGAGACAATTGTAAGGGTCTTGTGATTCATAGGGGACAGGACACCGGTATGAACGCCCTGATTGTCTCCCGGTGACCTTTAACCCGCTTCCTTATTGTCCTTCCATGATTGTTTGAGCTCTGTAGAAACATGATATCATTAAAGCTGCCAGCCTGTCAGATGATTTATGATATTCCACACCTAGAGGAAGATTTTGTCTCGGTCTGTAATCCTTTACACTAATCCATACTGCATCAATTATACATGTAACTATCCTGAGATCATTATCGGTCATGCATTAAAGGAAAATTAGTGGCAGTATTACTAATTTTTATTATTTAATTTTTTTCATTGTTTGATTTGTTATGAAAGTTAGAAATTGATGGCAATTTTATTGAGCCCGTCTTATTCAGTCTAAAACTTACAAAGTCATTGAAATAAAATGAGAATGAATGAAAGGTAAAGCAGGAAATACTCACATATTTAAATAGAAGAGAATTTAGTTTTTGAAGAGAGAATTTCGTTTTTGATTTGGTTATGTTATGATGTGTGCCTTAAGCCATGGGCCTTCTCACGATTTTATTATGTTTGCATAAATAACTCCGGTACTTGTGCAAGTGTAATTGGTTTTATGCTCTACATCGGAGAGTTACATATTAAGCTGTGTTGGGATCAATGAACCCTGTTGCTTCCTTCAGTCCTTCAGTCAGAGTAAATAATTGGAGGCAGATAAGAGGAAGCGTTCCTTTCTCTCTGCAGCTGTTTATCATGCAGACACAATTCCCTGCACATAATTAGAAAACCTAAATGAGAAAACTCCAATTGCTTAGCTCCTATTTTGGTATTACATAGAACACTTGTTAGCATATACCGCCCCCTTCAGGTCCATATCCGGAATTGCAGTGACATTATCGATTTGCATATAGACCATCGTGAAGATAACTTAACTCTTCCTCGGTCTTCTCTCCAGTGCCTCCAAAGCCACCGCATCTCCAAAGCCCGGTGACGGAGCTCTCATCTCCTTTAAGCCAAGTCCAGAGATCACCATCCAGATCAAGCATGGAGGAAAGAGGAGGAGGAAGAGGAGGGGGAAGGGGAGTTGGGACCCGAGAGAAGTCCTCCAAAGTTTCAGACCTCATCAGCCGTTTTGAGGGGAACAGGTATAGGAGCTCATTATTCCTGGTGATGGATGTGGTTCCTAGAAAGCAAATTCAGTAAGAAAAAAAAAGGTGAAGCTGATAGGGGACTCATCCAGCAGCAAACTGTTGTCTAACGTTAGCCAATAAAAGTAGCTCTTGAATATTGCTTTTCACAAATTACACTTAATCGCTCTGTCTGTGACCAGTGTGGCAATATTTGTCATGACAAAACGTTAAATTGCCCCATCTCAGTCAGGCTGTTGTAAGCACCATGATGGAAAACTTTTATATTTTCTCACGTTTCCTATGCCGGTTATTTCAAGGGGGGGCAGAAGTCCCTCGATCAAATTCCCCAGCCTGACTCATTGATAGAAGCTCAGATGAGTGCCGTAGACAGAACAAGACGAGATTAGCCCGAGCTTTCCAAGCCAAGGGGATGAAAGCAGATTTGTTCGGTCCAGGGGGGGGGACACGGTTCCTCAGTCAGCTGTGGGACGGGACTCAGTGTTGCGAGATGAAGCCCAAGAGAATGAGGTAGGATCTCTTCATAGTGATGTAGTGATCCACGATGGCATGTTGTGCTATTAGAGAATTAAGCGTGAAGTGAAGTGTTTGCAAACTATTTTAGTGCAATAAATCTGGTTTCATTACAAGACATGTAAGTTTTGAGTGCAGTTGCAGCCGTTTCTGTTCCGGGGAGGCCCTTTGAAAATGCTTGGAGGCACAACAATGAGAGCCCTTGTCCCGATCGCTCGAACGGCAGAGCCCAACAATATTCAATCCACAGCGGTGGCACGTCGACCGAGAGTTCCCTCCGTAACTGTCGTTTCATATTCCGTCTCATCTTTGGTTTGGATCTCTGAAAGCAGAATGAATAAACTCGTATCACATGTTGTAGCGTTGCGGTGGTGAGTTTTAATCTGAGCAAGTGGGTGTATCTGTTTTATTGAGACTGTGCAGGGCTGCTGGGATTATCCCTCTCGTGGCCTCCCAAAAGAGAAAAGAGAAAGGCCCAGCAGCCTCAGAGAATTAACCTACTAATACACTTATCTGGTTCGCATTGGAACTCGGCTGCCTACGAGGTGCAAGTGGAGCCGTTTCCGAAATCTTGTCCAATTTGGCCTGTTTGAAAACACACCGGAAGCCTGTGCTGCTTATATGAAGGGGAACGTTTTATAAATCAGTATCTGTCAGTAATAGGATTAAGCAGTCTTTATTTTAGGGTCCAAAAACTCTACACCCCAGAAGTGATTCGTCTGTACAGTGTTTCATTTGCCTCTTGTTGTTCCTCTATTTATAAATACTTCCTCTTCTGTCGATGCCGAGTTTAAAAATCTGTGATGTTTTTTTTCTTTTTCTTGCACAGGTTAGATCATGTTCGTGTAATCTTTTATTTCTTTCCTGCTTTATTTCTCGCGTATGATCTGTGGCCAGTTTTACAATAGATGAGGTCAGTCAGCTGGAGCAGCTGCTGACTGTAAGACCGGAAGGAGATTTAGAGCCAAACATCTGGACTGACTGTCGACACAGGATGTCGAGCGTGGTGACAGTTGCACGAGGAGATGTGCATATTTTGTGCGTTTTGTGCAAGCAAATTTCATTCAAGGAGTGAAAGAAGCATTACAGCACAATATCTAATGTGGGTTCTCCATGGAAGTAGGGCAGAATCCTTCTCTGGGGAGCCGTGTTGAACCCCCCCCCCTCCTTCCTCCTGTGCTCCTCATTACCGTACCTCCATTTGCTCGCGCACACACACACACACACACATACACTTCCTCTGCACCGCACCAGCTCTCAGCAGCATCAGGAGAAGTTTGTGCACCTCCACGGTTTTATTTTTAACTCTGGCGCTAATGTGCAAAAGGTCTCTGCTTACTGCCGGCTCCCACCCTCCCTGAGCTGCGTGCCGTCTTTGAGAGACTCCTGCCGTCTTGTACTCTTTATTTTTTGCTCAGCTGAGTCTCTCTGCGCTCTTATCGCACTGGCAGACTTCCTCCTTCACCTTTTCCTCTGTTCCTCCAGCAACACAGACGGCAAGAGAGACGCCTTGCATCTCAAACAGAGCGGCAAGTCGTCCAACTGCAGTCCAGCTCACCTCGCCCACCAGAAGCAGACGGAGACCGGTGGGATTCGGGAGAACCACTCGCCTGCCGCGGCCGTGCTGCAGGATGCCCACGGCCCGGCGTCTAACGGGACGGTGGCACAGACGGAGCAGGACAAACAGGAGACGGACAGCGACGGTGTCGGAATGAAGGCTGCCAAGCTGGTAAACGGAGATATGGAGGAAGGGAGCACGGAACAGAGTGAGGAGCTGTCACCTCCACGCACGAACAGGACGGGCACGGAAAGCGATTCTGAGAACGGGACTCAAAGTCAGCAAGGACACGACGAAGCAGCCGCCGACCATAAGGTTAGTCCGTGTCTCCTGGATTTTTAGTCCGTGTCTGCTGGATGATTGTCGACTTTGTGGCTGCTCCATTCCAGTTTTCTGTGCGCTTACATCCTCTGCGTCATCAGGGAGCTGCCTCGTTGTTTGTCTGATAGACGACCCGTCAGCATTTATTTATAGTCCTGCCTTTCCCTGAGATTACATCCTCAAACTATAATTCAACTCCACTGCCAGGGTAGAATTACAAGGGTGGGTGTCTCAGAGGGGTTGTTATTTGTGAAGCAGATGTCCGACGCTCAAACAGCTGCGTTCAACCCCCCCACTTCCCCTCCCACCCCCGTGGGAGTCTGCTGTTGTCTCCAGGCTATAAATATAGAAATAGATCGTAAATATCTCAGGTTCAGAACTTCAAATACATCGTCCCTATATATATATATATATACAAGAAAGTGCATTTTATCATTCTGGATTAAATTGTTCAGTGGCTGTGGTATTTATCCTGAGTTAACGTCAGTATTTCTTGATTGATCTCCAGTAACAGATTCAGACTTCAGAAAAGGATCAAAAGTGTTGCAGCAGAACCAGAGATGTGATTTTATCTTTTAGGATGTGTAAACCTTAAAGACCTATTTATTTATTTATTTTTTACTTAAAGCGGAATATTGATTGGCATATTTAGCTGTCAGTTCAGTTTAGTGGAATGAGGTGCAGTATGTTCCCACGGCATCTCAGCTGCTGTCATAGTGTCCGTAACTCCTCCCAGAGCGCCACATGTCATCATGCGTTTGAATGAATGAATGAATGAATGAATGAATATATTTATTAGATAGAATGTTAGAGTACAAGTACAGTCACACAGTAGCATTTATTACAGTACAAATAAAGTCAAACATCCTGTGTAAGAGGAGCATTTCAAAAAAGCCCTTGCGGTCTTGTTTCCGTTGAAAGTCCTTAGTACATAAATCATCCACAATTAACAATACAAATTTAACAATACAAATAAAAATAAAACCAATATTCAATAACTCAATTGATGTGTAAAGTCTTGTTGAATGCATTTTGAGGCTGTGCAGTTATTATTTTATTTTACTGATTTGTTGCACACAAAAACAGCTTTTCGTGACACGTCCACGACTCCGTTTCATTTGGTGTCATTTCCCGTATTCTATAATTCCACTTCCTGTTTAGAAAGCCTCTTCAGCCTCTGACGGACACACACATCCTGTGAGGCTGCACAAGCCTCCACTCCTCAGTCATAATACCAGTCATTCATCAATAAAGAAGTATTGGATTGAAAACGGTCGATGGCTTTCACACATCACTGAGCCATTAATGATCAGAGGCAATTTGAGATCTCAGTTGTCCCACTCACACTAACGCACCCTCTGTTTTCAGGAGACCAATGAGCAGAAGCTGTTCAAGATCGCCAGCGAGCTCTTACACACAGAGAAAGCGTACGTGGCGCGACTTAACCTGCTGGACCAGGTGAGGAAGGCCTGCTGAGTGTGCAAACGTGTCTCTATTCCCCTCCAGTGAGACCGAATTTCACATTTCAGTCACCTCACAGTTCCGTATTGTATTGACTCCGTAGGAATTCTGCACCAAGTTAACGGAGGAGGCAAATAAAGGAACGTTCCCCGTGGAGGTAGTGAAGAACATCTTCTCCAACATCTCCTCCATCCACATCTTTCACGGCCAGTTTCTTCTTCCGGACCTGCAGAAACGGATGGGAGAATGGTGAGCGTCGGCGTGAAATGGGACGATAGCAGGGTCTTGCATCACTTTGCAGCTACCCTGTCTCTTTGCACTTAAACAAATGCACAAACACCAGTGATTGAAGGTGTGAACGATGGCGGTGCCGGAGTCCCGCACCTGTAAATGCACTAAATAGATGTTTAATAATTAACAACCTCAGGGTATTTGCTTTATAGTTAACAAACACCCTCCTTGCAGGGAGACCACACCTCGCATCGGAGACATCCTGCAGAAACTCACGCCCTTCCTCAAAATGTATGCAGAGTACGTGAGCAATTTTGACCAAGCCATGGAGCTGGTGAAACAGTGGACTGATCGTTCACCTCAATTTAAGGCCATTCTTCAGGAGATACAGGTAAAACCCAAGCAGCATCCAGCCATGAGACGTGCATTTCTGCTGTTCTCAAAGCTTTGAGTTTGTCGGAGGACGTAGACTCATGCAAATTGCTATACAGCATGTTATACGTTCTTTTTTATTATTATTCTGGACAGAGTCAAGAGGCCTGTGGTTTCCTGACACTTCAGCATCACATGTTGGAACCCGTGCAGAGGATTCCCCGCTATGAGATGCTGCTTAAAGACTATTTGAAGAAGCTGCCTCAGGATCACTCGGACCGCCAAGATGCAGAAAGTAAGTCAGAATACCCCCCCCCCCCCAAGTCAGCCTATATTAAAATAAACCACGTCCTTCTTTTCCGCAGAATCTTTAAAAATCATCGCCACGGCAGCTACTCACTCCAACAGCGCCATACGAAAAGCTGTAAGTGCAGCGGTTTTAACCAAGGCGAGCGTTATCCTGGTGCATCGCCATCCAACCAGAATGTCCCGTCTCGTTTAGGAGAATTTGAAGAAGCTGGTGGAGATCCACGAGATGCTGGGTGAGGAGGAGAACATCGTCAACCCCTCCAACGAGTTCATCAGAGAGGGACACATCTTGAAGCTTTCGGCCAGGAACGGCTTGGCTATGGAGATATACCTCTTCCTGGTGAGAGAAACCGTTCCGCCTTCTGATCTAATAGAGGGCGCAGCTGGGAAATATGCTGCAGCGAGACTTTGCCTGCAGAAGTTAATTGAAACGAGTGAATCATTGTAAGCCAGGGCCCCCCTCTGCGAGGTTGCTCTGGAGGAACATGAACAAGTCTCTCAATTACTGAGATTGCCAGATGATGTGATTACGTTCTGGCTACGTCTTATTAGCTTCCGGCGGAACGTCTCCCGTCTGAGTCATTCACACTCCCTGCTGTGTGAAAACGGCACCCTTTAGAGGGCGCCGGCGCCGAGAACAAGAATAGCGCTGATCCATACTCTTATGCTGCCAATCCATGCGCTGTTTTGTGTGTTATTGTGATCCTAGTTCAACAACGTGTTGTTGTACTGCGTACCCAAATTCAGCCTGGGAGCCACGAAATACACCGTGAGGACACGGATCGGCATCGACGGCATGAAGGTGGTGGAAACGACAAACGAGGAATACCCTCATACCTTCCAGGTGTCGGGGAAGGAGAGGACGCTGGAGCTGCAGGCCAAGTACGTGTTATGCAGACATATCACACATAATGCAACAACTCCCAGCTCATCCCACATTGAAGCGTGTGCTTGTCTGTCATCTTCATACAATGTACAGTTTAATTTCACATGCAATGACCCAAACAAGTACACGTTTAAATCCTGTAAATCTCTACGTAAAGCCGATGACCACAGCTAAGTGCTGTTTTGGTGTGAGAAGGACAGGAAGATGAAGTTCTGCTTTCCCTCCTCAGGTCAGAGCAGGACAAGGCGGACTGGATTAAGGTACGTGCAGCACCTGCGTGTCTTTTAGATGTGTTTGGATCGGGCAGTGTGGAGGGAGTCACACGTGGGCTTGTATCTCTTTTCCTTTAGGCTTTCCAGAGGACCATCAACACCTTCCAGCAGAGAAACGAATCCTTCAAGAGCGCTTTGAAAGAGGTGGAGGAAGTATCGGTGAGTCGCATCAGGGTTCATCCACGCGCTGGTTACGCCTCTCGACCGTCGTGCTGAGCGTGCGTTTTTTTGGCTTGGACACAGAAAGCAGAGCTGGGAAAGCGTGCCCCCCGCTGGATCCGCGACAACGAAGTGACGATGTGCATGAGGTGTAAAGAGCCGTTCACCGCTCTGACGCGACGGCGACACCACTGCAGAGCCTGCGGCTATGTGAGTCGTGTTGGTGTCTTCTTGTCCGTTTACTTTTGGCCCAAGAGCTCAAATATTGAGAGATGAGTCAACTTTAAAAAAATAAAATAAAAACTCAGGCTTTTGGTTTTTTGGGGACTTTTCTTGCCTTTAAATTGATATTAAAGCCTAAGTTTTCTTGATCAGAATTATGGGCCAGATAGTGAGAGCGACCCGTTCCTTATTCCGCCCTGTCAAAATGCTTCAGCTATAAAACATTGTCTTCTAAAACAGCAATAGTGGCTCAGATATCCACATGAAGCCAAATAATGCTCAAACTGTTTTAGCTTTAATAAGCATAGGTGGTACATCTTATCTCCTCCTCCTCCTTACAGGTAGTGTGCTGGAAGTGCTCAGACTATAAGGTGCCGCTTGAATATGACAGCAACAAGATGAACAAAGTCTGCAGGCACTGCTTCTCCATTTTGACAGGAGAAGGGAACACGGAGGGCAAGAAGAAGGGCATCCTGGAGGTGAATGGGATGCGTCGTGCACACAGGCACACATGCTGGCGCCCTTAATAAGACATAAATGATGTGTTGAAATCGTGTTGCTTTATCGATTGCGTTGATCTTACCGTGTGCAGATCGAGGCAGCTCAGTTGACGGGCAGCAGCATCATTTGTAGCTTCCTTCAGTACTGCGAGAAGAACAAGCCATGGCAGAAGGTGTGGTGCGTCATCCCTGAGAAGGAGTCCCTGGTGCTCTACCTCTACGGAGCTCCACAGGTAAAAGCGCCGAGAACAGGAAGCCAAACATGAGAACATCTGAATGAATGGGAAAAGTCTCGCTTCAATCTCCTCTTCCCTGGCGACTCTCCCCAGGATGTGAAGGCCCAGTGTACCATCCCCCTCCTGGGATACTCTGTGGATGACAGCAGCAAGCCCTCGGACCTCCCGGCCAGCTTCCGCCTTTCCCAGTCCAAGTCCCTCCACAGCTTCGCTGCCGAAAGCGAGGAGCTGAAGCAGCGCTGGCTGAAGGCCATTCGAGTCGCAGTGAAGGGAGAGATGCAGGAATGCTTTCAGACCGGCGACAGCAACACTAATGCGGACGACAGCAGCACACAGGAGGCGGCTTCCGATAGCACTTAAGGGTGCGGCGAACTGCTGTTGGGTGTGTACAGTTAAAAAACAATATGAGCAGACGCTCTCTCCGTGTTGTCCTGAAATCCAAGCCGTGAAGTGGAGAAATCATTGCTGGATAAGCTGCCTTGTCTTTCCACCCTCCTGCATCGGTTCCTTCGTGGATGAGCTCGAACCAATAAAAGAGCTTGATGGAGAGTGTGCTGGATTCCTAATGGACCGGCCTGGTGCAATCAGCACTAGAGCACAGTGGCCTCAGGATCGATGAGGACAGGAAGTAGATAGGACAGCTCAAACTCATAACCGTGTCGGCTCCACTTGAGCCCGGGGACGACCACCGATGTGAGGCGGTGCTTTGAGAAGGACAAAACTCAAGTGTCCTGGTGCTGTAAACGCCACTCTGTACCTCTCCCAGAACCCGCTGGAAGGATTATATCTCAGATCCTGTTGGGATTCCCCCGGGAGCCGAAACGTGTTGCTGGGAGACGGGAAGGGATGTGTAGAATAACCTTACTTAGCCTGCTGCCACGGCGACCAGACCCCCCCCCCCAGATAGAAAATATTTTCAATGTACAGAAATCCGTCTGAAACGTTTCGATAACATAGAAAGCAAGCAGTATATAAGTATTTAGAGTATTCCTGCTTTTCTTTGCTTGAGGATGCTTTTGATCGGGAAACTATTCAGGTGGTTTGATAATGATGGTCTCGCCTCCCTCGGTGAAAAGTCACTCATGCATGTTGGCAGATACGCCTGCAGCAGCTGAAGAAAACTAATGAAAACCAGTTTTATATCTGAAATATGACCACAGGAGCAATAATTGGTCCCATTTCTAAAATACCAGTTTCAGGTGATGCTGCTGTATATGGGTAAAAGTCTTAATTTATTCTATAGCAGAACGGCAACACCTATTGTGATACCAGTTAACGCCTTTAGCTCCATCCAACCGAGGAGCAGCCAGAGCAATTCAAAACGGCCTCCAGGAATTTGATGCTGGTCCCCAACAAAGGGTTGGATAGATTTTAGAAACGCAAAAGAAGCCAAATCCAAATATTCAAATGGTTAATCAAGATTCTGCCATATATTTGAACTACCAACCCAACCCTGATGACATCACAATTAAGTTGGTTTCTCCCACGTTATAAGCTCCTACCAGAGGATGTTTATGACAGGCGGAGTCAAGCAAATGGGCCTTCATTTGTAAAAATGAGCAGCGTGCCCCTTAAAAGGTACAAAAAACATGAGAGCGAAATTACACAAGTCTCTGGTTTCACTATAATATAGTACATATAGTGACTATATGTACTGCCATCCGCTCCCGAACCCGCGACCCAGATAGAGCCGTCTGTGATAAAAGCTTGTCCATTTCTTCCGAGAGGTGAGCGGGGGATCGTCGTCCTCGTGTAACAACGGTTTTCCATTTAGATGGAAATGCAGCACAATCAGATACAAGAAAGCTGGTGTGACAAATGTAAATGTGTTTCTAATGCTGTATGTAATTGTATTTAAAGTAATTTATGGAGTACGACAAGCACGATTAAAAGTAGCACAAAGTTTTCAAATGAGGTTGTTTTTTTAGTCATCAAACATGCCACTTGTGATTCAGCCCCATCCCCACACAGCTGGATACTGGTCTCAACCCTCTCCTCAGTATTGAAAAAGCAAGAGCACAAAACTTCCCATTCCTTAAATCTGAACGTAAATCCCGATTGTCTTATAAATCCTCTCATCCTCCTCCCCAACGGTGTAAGAAGACGTGCACTTCAGTCTTTTAAAGTTTACCCTTAAAGAAAATAAAACCAGATGAAGTGGTGTTTTAGTCTGTTTTCATGTCGTACATCACTGCTTGAACGACTTCACCTACAAACTGAGGACACGGCAGCACGTCTGAAAAGAACTTGGAATCAAATCTCTAAACGGAACATTCCCACTCTCTTCTGAACGAGTCCGCAAGAAATAACTCCACATGACTATAATTTGCCTTTACCCACGAAACAATTTATTTTTTATTTATAATTACTGGTGTGAGTTTGGCAGTTGGTTGCGTGTGAGCTACAAAAGTATGTACCAGACTTAGAAAACATTTATTTTCACACAAAAAGAGAGAAATGAAACGAATTATCTTAAGTAAAAAAAATTCCATAAATGTGTGGAACAAGTTATTCTTCCTTGACGAGTGCTCCTTGCAGTGTTGGTCAATTTGTCACACAAACATTCGGAGTGAGCAGTAAATTGAGACTTTTCCAGAGAAAGTCGCTGGCAGAAAGTCCGTGGCAAGTCTTTTGTACTGGTCAAGACCCGCTCAGCTTTTAGGCTGTTGGACGAGGCCACGGATCCTGCGGACCAGGGCCTGGATGAAGGTGTAGCGGGAGCGGACCTGGCTGTACAATCCCTCCACCTCCAGCAGCTTCCTCTGCAGAGCCTCTCCGAAACCTGCGGCCATGTCGCTCTTCAGCTTCTCATGCGTAAAAGGAAAGAGGGATCAGGAACAACTTAGGAGCTAAAAACATGGAAACGGGAGCAGCTGTTTCTCACCAGATCAAGGTCTTGCTGGCTGACCCGAGACAAACCGAGACCACGACCTCCACTTGTCTGCAACCCACCAAAGGATTCTGAAAATAGGGAATCTTTAGATCAAATGATTCCATCAAGTTCAACGGACTAAATTTTGAAACTCGGCTTGAAGGTCTCTCACCGCCAGCGAGTTGTGATTTGTACAAACCGGCTCCAGGTAGCAGAGAATCTTTCAGATCAGTGGGAGTGCAATGCAACAGGTAGAACTCCAGGTGGCGCCACAACACAAACAAGCAGGTCTCGATAATGTCTGGGGAATATTCAGGTCAAGGAGATTTCTACAAGAACTTGCAAAGACGAATATAAACTAGCTTATTGAGTAACAATAAATGATTCTTGCTTTCTAATGTGATGAACAGAGGTATAAAAAATAAAAAAAATGCTTTAATCAAACGCTGAAATCCTCCGACAAGTGTGCAAGCAAGAGGCCAACGGATACAAGAGCACAGCGCCAGCAGCTTGGCTCTGCTGTTGATGAGCTGGACCAGTCGTCTCCTGGCCAGCAAGCTCCTCTGGACGGACGAGATCTTCTCCACTCCTCCGGGGCCCGACACAAATCCTTGGCACAACTACGGACAACAAGTCTGGAGTTGGCATACGAGTTGGATCCAATAGGCTGTTTGTCAGACGGAGCAATTTAATCTCCTGGGCCATCCTTACCTCCTTGAGCTCCTCCGGAGGCAGCTGCTCCAGGCCCCGCAGCTTGCCCAAACTCTGTCGGTGACTCTGGTGGAAGCGGAAGAAATCTGCAGCGCTGTTCTTCAGCAGGTACAGGACCAAACCCAGGCTAGGGGCCTGGGAATAGGCCAGCGATGGCAGCGTGGTCGAGAGATCTGAAATATACACTTCGTATTGGGTTGTGTTTTAACACGCTATAATACAATACTTCTTTCAATTCCTCTTCCTCGTTATTAGCAGAACGCCACTGACCTGCGCGTCCCCCTTCCCTGCCAGCTGGCTCGCTGCCCGACGGGCTGAAGAGGCAGAAGCTGAACTGGGCCTGGGCTGAGCTCTGCAGCAGCAGGGTTTGGCAGTACTCCATGATGTTAGCACACACCTGAGTCAAAGCGGAAACACAACCTCAGACAACGGACTTCCTGATGGATCATCGCGAATGTCGCTAGTCCAAGCAGATTATTTCAGTGCTATTGTTCCAGCCGTTCTCTGAAATCACCGCCGTCTATCACACGGGAGAGGAAAGACATTCCGTCTTCTTATCCAGGAGAACTCTACTTCATTTACACAAGCCGCCACGCACCTGTTGCATGGCAACCTCCATCTCCTCTCGTCTGTCTGCCGGGTCCGTCGGTGCAGCGATCTCAGCCTGCTTCAGCAGCCGCTCCCGTTCGCTTCCTGCCAGACGGCCGAGCAGCGACAGACACAGGCGCTAGAAGAGAAGAGCGTTATAATCACAGGTGGAGTCACCACACCGGGATGGATGGGCATTAGATTCAGCCGATGCCAATGACACCAATAAAATAATAATAATAAGATAACTTTAAAGGTGCATAAGGCCATCTACCGTACTAGACAGGGATGTGTAGCTGGTTGATAATGTAAATGCCACATTAATGGTATAATAATTAATCTCTTTATTCCATTAATCTAAAAAAAAAAAAAAAAAATTCAAGCAATTAAGGAGCTATCAGACCTGGAATCTGTTTATGTGACCCTGGAACTCTGGAAGAGCGCCACTGTTGACCTCCCCGTTCATCTCAAGGGCACCTGAGAGACCAAGCGTGCACGGTGAACACCATCCAGTGTGTACGTGTGTGAAAATGTGGATTGCAGTGGAAAATGGTAAAGGTGAGGAGTGGGCTGTTTCTTCATGTACCTGGCAAAGCCGTCTTACTGATGATGCCTGTAAGCAAAGAGAGTTCCTGCAAAACTCCCATGCTGAGATCCTGACAGCGCAGCAACGACTGAATGGTGTCAGCATGAACTACCAGCCATTGGAGAACCTACGCACACATGCGATCGCGCACGCACACACACACACACACACCAAAATGGAAAGTTAGAATGCAGTTTTCATTTTATGATGAATATACACCATAATGTTTATTCATGAAGAGTTGATCTCTTATTATGTAAAAGCTTAATTTTGTGTCATTAGCATTAGTTTTGTTTACCTGCGCCGCCCCCTGCTGGTGGTTCATGATGGTGGATGTAAGGATGACCTGAAAAAGCCTCAAGGTTGGTAAGAGAATCTGCCTGTAGCGGTCCACGGGGCTGGGGATGAAGCCTGATGGATCCCTCATCGTCCTGCAGGCCAAAGAAGGAACAGACACGCGTGTGGTAAAACTACAGTTAGAGCCCAAAAGAATAAACGTCATTTGGACAAGTCTTTAATCTGAACGGTCATTTGTAAAATCATCTGATTTGTCTGAGTGAAAAGAAGAAATGTGCCTATTTTGGGGGAAGATTTTATCAAAATAAGCAGGTCACAAACAAAAGACCAACATTATATTTATAGAATAACTTGGAAGTTACAGCACAATCTCATTCCTCTCTCTGCACGGCTCTACCTGTGTGCATCGCTGTCCGGTATCATGTCGAACACTTGGCACTCTATCAGCTGCGCCACCAGTCCAGAGCGCAGCAGCTCTACGGCTCCCTGGCCCGTCGTAGCAACACGCGTCAACAGGGCCTGAAAACACGCGTTGTAAAATTATAATAATAACCAGTGCAAAGCGCAAGTGTGTCGGTTTAAGCGCACGCCGTTCTCACCATCTTGCTCTCGTAGATGTAGAGAGCTTTGAGGAGGGGCGGCTGAGGTGTGAGCAGGCTCTGCAGGGCGACGTCATCCTGTCTCAGGCTCTCCACTAGCGACCGCAGGTACCCACTGTTGCAGATGTAGACGAGCCACTGATTCTGCCTGTCTATGGACAGAATCCGGTCCAGCACGGCCAGGGCTAACATCTGACAGACGGGGAGAGGAGGCGGGGATAAAGCGAGCAGTGAAAGTAAAACCGTTAAAGGATCGCCAGGGAGTCCAAAAACAAACACAGGTCTCCACTCCGTAGAATACATTTTGAAAACTGAACTTTCATGATATTTTTGGAACCTCACTCCACCCCGAACACATCAATGAGGTCCCTACTTTTGTTGTTTAACTCCTTACCCTGCTAATCTCATGGCCGTCGCAGGCGTCCCGACACACCACCTCCATGAGAGCCTTGCCGTAGCTTTCAATGATGGAGAGATTCTCTCTCTGCAGCTTGGAGAAGCCATCCTCGGGGGCCGTGAGGCGCTCCCACATCGCCGTCCCTGCTGGATGGATAAGGACAGAGGTTTTGCTCACGTGACCCCATTTACACATCTGCATAGCTGCGCGTCATGATGCGTCTTTGTTTTACCCGTTTGCAGAGTATCTGGTTCTTCGGGTCTCTGGGAGATTTGAAGGTAGTACAGCAGCGACCCGTACAAGTGAGCCCGCAGACGCTGATATCCGCCTCCTTAAAGACGTAAAGGTTTCATCAAATATTCAAACCTGGCCTTTCATAAGTCAAAGCGTCTTTAATGTTGCCACTAACCGGTGCAAAGGATGAAGTCCAGCAGTTTACGGAGAACAAGGTGCAGGGCAGAGTTGGCGATGGAAGCAAAGCCTGAAGATGCTTCTAATCCCACCCCCTGCTGCTGCTCAGACGACACCGATTGGCTGAGGTGGGCAGTCAGAGTGAAAACTGCTCCAGCGACGATGGGCATCAGTTCTCCAGCAGCGTCGTCAGACAAGACCTGGATGACACAGCAGATACATTCGCAGTGAATGGAGATAAATTAAAGCTACGGCACCCTTAATGACGTTTCATTAAGGGTGCCTAAAAACTATATATCCCTAATAGGAGTTTCACATTCCATCTGACCTTATCGTGGAGGTCTAGCAGCAGCTCCCTGATGATGAGCTGCCTGTCCTCGGCAGGTATGAGATCAGAGGGGCAGGCAATCAGCAGCGTCTCTACCAGGCTCCTCCAGGAACGCAGGGCATGTCGCTTCGCACTCAAACTGCGACGCACGCGATTACGCTCCACCACCTGCTGCAGGATGGAGTTCACCTCCTAGATGAATAAACCCCGGGATGGAGAGGAGAGAAGGCAAAAACGTTTTGTATTCCAGCTTTCTATCCAACCATCTAGGAGACAAGATGACCTCAATCGTCTCGTCTGCAGTCACTTTATCCGCCTTCCCTTCTCAAGTTTACTCCCTGGTTAAAGGGAGTAAACTTGAATTTAAATAGCCTGAACTCACATTTCTTCCTTCCGTCCTGCAACACGTTGCTTAATTACAGATCAATTAGTCCCGTCCGTTTTAATTCACGTACCTCCATTAAGAGGGGCCTCTGTCCAATGGCAGCCAATCCTTGCAGTGCATTCACCTCAGCGACCAGGACTCTGTGGAGCAACTTTAAGGAAAATCGAAGGACAATATGAAAAACCGGAGGACGATGAAACGCTAAAGACAACAGCAATGATTGGAAGCCCACCTTAACGTTGCACACGGTGTGTCCTTGCTCGCTGACGTGCTCACAGTTGGCGATCACCTGCTCAATCTGAGTGCGCTCAAAGAAGTCCAGCTGCAGCAGCTCCGGCATGTCCTGGCTGAAGTCGATGGAGTCCAGCACACTCAGCAACTTCCTGCGCACTGTTCACACGAAACAGGAACAAGATGAGAGTAAACGTCAGCAAGTCTGGTACCGGTCGAAGAGAAGGTGAACCGTAATTAACAATTTGAACACGTTCCTGAAACTCTGTCAAAAGTGTCCAAGTGTTGTATTTAGGTTACAGAATCTGTCTTAAATGCATAATGAGGCGACAAACCTTTAGACACAGTGTCAAAGTGAAGGAATCCACTGACTGATCTGGTCTCTTCCTCCATGCATAATTCCCCGTTGGCTAAAACAAACAATTATTTAGTTAAATTCATGAGCTCTGTTGTGAAGGCCGCAGGGGGATCAACTCATGATGTCAGAGCACGGGGGGGGGGGGGGGGGGGGGGCACTTTAATCAAAATGTGTGCATCATTTCAGAGCTTTAGCCAGCGAGGTACCTGTATGCTGAGAGTGTGGCTGGTCATCCAACAGGAGGCCGACGAGGCGTTGTGTATGCGAGCGCTGGCGGTTCAATGAGGTCACTCTCAGTTCAATCGCAGCGGTTTTCATGAGCCAAGACATCTGGGAGAGGGCAGCGATCTGATCACCTGATGGAACAGCAGAAAGAGGAGTCAAGTCAAAGATCAGGGAAGACTACGCTCTTCATTCTATTTCTAACAAACACACATGTTTCCTTTGTAATATTTTCAACTGGAGTGCAGAACCGTTTTACTCATTCCCTAATACTCACTCGGCAGAATGAAGGGCAAGTGCTGCAGGTGAGAGAAGAGGAAGTCCTGGCTGGTCCTCAAATAGCGCATTGCGGGACCGGACGTTTCTAGGCAGGCACACAGCTGGTAGATCACCTGAAAGACAGGAAGCAAGACATCCATCCATCCACCGGAAAAAAGGTAGAAGCAAGATTTGTGTTAAAGGATGCCCCCGCAGGAAAACTTAAATTAAAAAAAATTACATTCCAAAGGGCCTGAATATATAAAAATAAGCAAAATAAAGAATCTGCTCCTGTTCCGTCTCTCTGTCACTCTCTCCCTCTATTCATTTTGGACTACCAGTCCTTGTCTCTGTCTTTCTACCTCTGTCTCTTTCTCTTTCTCAAACCAACCAGTCTAGACAGATTTAGGTGGCTTCCCACCATGAGGGTTTAGGTTCTGTTCAAGGTTTCTGCCTGTTAAAGGGAAGTTTTCCCTTGCCTCTGTGGCCGAAGTGCTTGCTCTTGTGGGATAAGTTGGGTTCTGTCTTTCCCTGCTACACCCGTGCATTGAGATAACTTTCTATTATAATCCGGTGCCATAGAAATTAAAATGAACTGAATCGAGTATCTTTAAACCTCCATCAAAGTGTCCAGTCTCCGGGTGTGCTTTGATTAGATGATGAAGACTACCTGGTAGCAAAGCTGAGCCAGGTGTGGCGCCTGCCGGATGAGTACAGGTCCAGATCTTTTCTCAGTGCCTCTCTGCAGCAGACTAAGGATGGCGTGCAGGCAGCTCCGTGGACATCCCAACACACCTGAAAGACACCTGTGAGGTCAACTAAAAAGATACCCCCTCAGGGCAACATTCCAAACCAGGACCCCAATTTAAATCACAACAGCCACCAAAATGAGCATGCCGACAACTAAAGTTGTGGTCTGACCGGGGTCCTGGAGATTTGTGGAAGACACCGGCTTCTTGACCTCGTAGCCCAAAAGATAGAGAGCCAAGTTGGGCGTCTTCAGCTCCAAGGAGGTGACGAGCAGGTTCAAGATATGGATCTGGGTTTCGTGTCGGATTCTTGCGACCTTCCTTCGCGGATCGGAGTCTGGACATTTGGAGGGAGAAGGTTCTAACACACAAGCGTAGCTGTGGAAGTGCTGGAGGATCAAGTCAAACGCAGACGGTGTATTCTTGAGCACCAGCATGTAAGTCTCACCATCTGTGTTCTCCGTTCGCTCTTCTGCCTCTTCATTATCCAAACACTCCACGAAGCCTGCCATGAGCTTCTCGCTCACAGTCTGAAGGAGAGACACAAAAATCACACACCGCCACAGTCCAGAGCCCGAATGGAGCCCTTTCTCCTTTCCTACCTTCCTCCACCATCATCATCCAGATTGTAGCATGTAAATTATATTGGTAGAATGTCATAATAAATGGGTACCTGGTCGTGTGTGAAATCTCCCACCAGTCTGTTCTGAATTTTGGGATAGTTGGCGATGTGTCGGAGGATCTTGGCACTCTGGAATGCAGCTTCCGGGTTGGAGCTGCTGTGGTACAGATACCTTCAAGGAACAAACACAGGTCCGTTTCAGTTCTCCCGCTTTGAACACATTAGCCTTTGTGTGAGCATCTTTCCTCAAACAGAACCTACGTCATTTGATTTGCATTGAAACCCCGAGTACTGTTACCTAGCAACATTGACGATGTGATCAGCCCTTTTAGTCTGAGGGCTGACCCCTTGGAGGAGCTGCTCCAAAGGTGAAACGAGCAGGGAGGCCTGGCTCTCCCTCAGGAGGTCCATGAACATCACTTCCTTCTGCAAAGCCAAGTCCAGCAGGCCCAGACAGTGCAGCACTGCAGACTCCAAGTGCTTTTTACCTGCGGGGGGGGGGGGGGGGGGGGCAGTGTCACATTGTACACAGAGACAATCTGCTTCTGCCTCTGAGAGCAACAGCATGGTTCGCTCACCAGGAAAGGGCGAATAGGTGTCCAGCTGGCGTACACCCTCCTCCAGCAGGCTGAGGCAGAGTGCAAGCACGGGGGAGTCGTTTAGCAAGTGGAACATAATGCTGTGTCCAGGGGGCTTGTGGGCCGGGAGCTGCTCGCCCTGCAGCTCCACCAACTCCTGGACAAAATCTGCTGGCTGGGGCTCGTAGTCCCGCAGCAGCTTGTGGAACACCTCCAGGACAGTTTCAGCGACCTCCCACTAACACATGGAAAAAGGAAACAGCCACATACTCAATGGATGTGGAGTTTAGATTACGCATACACTTCATAAAGACAAGGGGTGGGGGGTGGGTACCCGGCGCTTTACCTTCTCAGCTGGACGGCGATACGCTCTGGTGGGGAAGGGCAGAAACACAGAGTCACGCAAGAAGTTCAGGTAGGGTTCAAAGCCCGGCACTCGCAGCCCTGCACCCAAATTAACAGGCAGGCTGCTCTCAACCAGCGTGCTGATCAGATGGCAGAAGCCTCTGGTCAGGGGGTATTCCTCACAGCTGGACTCGATCTCATTCAGCTCCACCTGACGGCCAAGGACATAAAACGTGAATCTCCTGACAGGTTTTATTAATACTGAGAAGACTGGATTTCACACAGACGACAGCTGAAAGACATTCCCTTCCAAAAAGTCCTTAAGCGGGTTGAGAAACGAGAATCTTCATATTCACCAACTGCCAAAGACTCACCTCAATTCCAGCCGCCTGCCTCTGCCCCGGCGCTCGCACTGTCTGAAGGATCTACGATAAAAGATAGGAGAACATGCTTACATCACCCCTGATCAAACCTGACAGGCACTCGGATCATTTGGCAGATACTAAATTTACGGCTTTGCAACTACCGGTAGTCTTGCGTAAATATGACCAAGAGAAGACTCTCCTTAATTTAAACACGATCAACTTCATCTGGTTCTGTTCATGAATACGGACTAACCTGCGTGTACTCCAGTGACTGCCAAAGCGTAGCAGCGATCTCTGGTGACTTCCCGAAGGCCGCTAGGCAGTGCAGCACCTCAGCCTTCAGGACGGGAGGAACGCTGCACTGCAGCAGCCCCAACATCACTACGACCGGGGTCCACTGGGGATGCTCACACAAAGCCAATCTGGCATTCTCACTCTTGGGAGAGAAGAAAAAAAACACCAAAACACCACAAACTTTCAGCAACATGCAAAAATACAGTTTATTCAAAGACACGTGATGAATACAGAACCAACTGCAACTAACTCGGACGGACGTATCTTTGTGCCATACCCATGTGATAACGGTGGTGAGCAACTGCAAAAATGAGGTGAGTCCTTCCAGCTCTCTTTGGGTGATGCCCCTCAGTGGCGGGTGGCGGTACTGCGTTGCATCTGGATTTGGAACGTCTCGTCGTAGGTTCTCATGATAGAGCATGAGGGAGTGAAAGAAATGTTCCCAAGACACCGGGCTTCCTGACACTCCCTGGATGTTGTCACCTGCACCCATAAACATTCAGTTAGTTGGTATTTGTTGAGATATGGACAGGATTTCCGAGGCCAGTGTTAATATCACCGAAAGTTCAAGCCGTTTTAGGTGGCTTTTGATTCTTTAGTTTATTTAATACAGAACAGCCGCAAAAAATAAACCATACTCTGATTGCAGAGTCTTACAAATGCCAAACAACACAAGCCCAAATTTCAATAATCTGACAATGTGTACACAAATCTGCTCTTACTGTGAGTGGCTCCATTGGTTTTCAGCAGACTGAAGCAGTAGTGGGCACACTGAGGACCATTGGCGAGGCCTTTTAGCATTCGCAGATAGGAGATATAGAGGGTGGAGGGCAGAAGGTCCCCCATCTGACGCACAAACTTGGACAAAACAACCTGCATCAAATCATGCAGTAAGAATAGTATGAAACATTTTTCTTTTGCACATTAGTTTACCTTTAACTCTCATTATCATAGAAGAAATAGAACCAATGTACTTCCAAACAACTTACCTGTTTATGTGGAGGCCTTTGCAATGCCATTCCCAGGTAAGATCCTTGCAGGGAGGTGTGCTGGAGTGACTCTGTGGGACACCAGAACTCGAGACCCAACTCGAGCCCAAATGAGTCCTTGCTATAAAACTCTCCAATCTGGAAAGGCAAAGCAGCAGAGTGTAATCCAACATTATCAGTTGAACCCTAAACATATAGAAAGTTGACTTTGATTGATGTGTGTTTATTCAATTTGCTCGTGAAAAGACCGACCAGGATCATGAGGTGGTCCAAATCCTTGCGTAACGATGATGGAAGTTCACTGTCCATCTGCTGAGACATGTGCACCAGACGGGCATCCTCGTCAGCACGGTTACGGAGCTGTTTCACCTACAAGGAAAGTAAAAAAACTTTACAGTACAGCATGAACGGTACTGTGTGATCGTATGTAGTAGCAGTGGACTCCTCTGGGCATCTCTTACCTTCATTGGCATGAGAGCCAAGAAGTCTGTGATTAGTGAATGAAGGCGACGGATGTAAAATTCTTCGTGGCTAAAACTCTCACTATCCAGCACCCCTTCCTTCATAAAAAGAAAGACGTCCCCCAGAAGCGCCTGGTCGGCCAGAGCCTCGTCTGCCTCAGTGAACTCTACCAGGCCTGAAAAAAAAACACACACACACACACAAAAGAAATACACTAATTTAAAATGGCCTTCATCTTTAACAACTCGTTTGGTTTCAAAATGCTTTTTTACGACAGCGAGAGAGCAGTTAATGCACGTCCATATAATAGACTTTACCGCATCCCTGTGGCAGCTGAGAAAGGACCCTCAGAGACAGAGACCAGGCCAGTCGACACACAGCCTGCAGGCCTGGAAGCTTCCATGTCTGACCGTCCATCAGACGGCTATGCACTGCAGATACATACTGCCTCTCGGTCAGCAATGGCAGCGCTTGTAGGAGATCTAGAGGAACACAACACAGAGACAGTCCAACAGGGAGTATAACCAAAGCCACCAAGACAAATAAATATTATATATATATATGTACATTAACAATAATACATCACATGTGTTTGACATGCTCTCACCTTCTCTGTCCTCTGTTCCTTGTTCTATGAAGCTGACGTCCAAGCAATAAAGCAGTGCCATGACCAGAGCCATGTTCACACTGTCCAATGAGCCATCAGCTTGAACCGTTACTGTTTCCAGGTGACCAATAAGAGCCAGAGTGTCATCCTTAGTCAAAGGGGACTGGCAAGTCCATGAAAACAGGCTGTCTGCCAGGGCTTGTCGGGATTCTTTGATGAGATCAGCCACCTTGAGACAAGAGAAGGAATCAAATCCTGCCCATGTTCCACTCTGTGTGCCCCCCCCCCCCCCCTCCATGTTTCTACTACAGTAACAAAACACTGGCTATGCACAAGTCAAGCATGACAGAAACCAAAAAAACTGTGAATATATTAATATATAATATCAATCAGTTTGAAGGCAAAACAAAAGATTTGCTCTCACCTCTTTCCGATGCTTCTCATTGCCCAGGCCACGCTCCTTCTGCAGCTTTTCAAACTCACGTGTCAGATTTATCTCCGACACCAAGGATAGGATGCGCTTGGTCAGACCCTGGTTCATCAATTCATCTGTGTAGCGCATCGTCAAAGCCACCAATTCCCCACTGGGTGAAAAAAAAAAGAGATAAATAACAAAATGAAAAACAAAAAAGACAATAACACTCATCATGTAGACATTCAGGCACCTGTCATCGGCTGAGCGTACTATTTACATTCAGGCATTTTTACCTCAGGTCGAGGGTGAAAGTCTTGCCGTGTCGTGACTGGATGAGTGTGCGCAAGGAGTTTGCCACACAAAGCTTTCCATCCCAGTAGAGCAGCACAGCAACTAGACCGCGTGTTAGACCAGGGAAATGGGGCTGCTGTTGCTCACCTGGAAAAATTTTACATTTAGAGATTTTAAAAAAAATACGATGCAGATTTATTGTTATCGCACACCACAGATACCAAGTAAGGCAACGCAGATGGACGAAAGAAAAAAAATGTCTTTAGAGAAATGTATTTCCTTACCTGCTTTAACTATAGATGTTGGATTTAATGAGAGTCAAAAATAGTCAGGTAGCTTCTAACATAATGTTCATCAAACATCTTTTACCAACTTAAACTCACTATACCTGCCAACAGAAGCTCCAAAGCTGCCAATTCGCCAATATCAAACAAGTCACTGAGGATGAAGGCTTCTTTGAGGAGTTGCTCTGGAAGGAGTCGCGACCCCTGCTGACCTTGGATAGCAATGCCCTCCGTGCTGGCTTTACGCACCTTTTCTCGCTGCTCAGCACTCTTTGGCTGAAAATGTAGAACGAGAAGGCCTACTATTAATACAAGTTTAGACTTAAAAGTTTATGTAGCAAAATGTTCCTGCATGCACAGAGAACAGTTATTACAACTTAAAGCGTCTCACCGGATTCCTAAAGAGTGACAGAAAGTGAGCTTTGTGTTTTTTGAGCTGCAGGTCCAAAAGATGGATGCTCTCTGGCTGTCTCCTCAACACCGCCCCATCCACCGTCTCCCACAACTCCTTCAGCGGCCCCCACAGACTGGCTCCTGCGTGGGTCAAAGATCGCGATTTATCACACACGCACAGAACTGAATTCTACTAATTGTGAGTTTTATGCACAGTGCACTTTCAAAGGTTGATCCAGCACTGACTGTTGATAACGCACAGGCCGGCAAAACGTGCCAAATCAGCTAATCAGCATATCCGTACTGCCAGTCCATTTGCGTATACTTTCAAGCAAAGATGGCACCCGTTTCTCTTCCTTAAAACCTTTATCCAAATCATATATAACGAGATCTAAATAACTACGAGGACTGTTATTGACCAATGCTCAATGGCCACTGACAGAGGTAACTGCGTCCGTCTGGGCCAGTCACGTTTTCAAATAGTTTAACTGAATTCGT
>NW_027180857.1:0-25000 GCF_040956055.1 Brachionichthys hirsutus | reverse complement strand
TTGTTCATTGTATCTGTTTTATTTGTTGATTTTTATCACTTGTTTTTATGTTATTTATTTTTATTGTGTACTTTGATATTTGCGTTCAAATGTAAAGTGCGTTTAAAATAAAATGTATTATTATAATGTTGCTCAAAGTTGTCCAAGGGACTGCTTGGGGAGTTTGTGTGTTTGCTCAGACGCATGACTAATTAGAGGGAACAGTGGTGATGAGCCACAATGGGGCTTGCCAGTTGTGTCAAATATTACCTGCAGGTGGTTTATAGGAATGTAATTTAAAACAGTGATAAAAAATATGGAGGTAACAGATGGCACAAGGGAAAAGCGGAAATATATATATATGGATACAATTTTGAAGCAACGGATGGTTTGCAATATAAAAGTTTAAATAAATAAAAGTGTGAAATGTCCTTTTTTTGTGGCAGCAGAAAGTTAGACAGAAATACTTTGTTTCTCAGTTCTATTTGTGAGGTTTGTGGTCGACTTTAATATTTCACAGGGCACACAGTGCACCATCCAGGCACTAATGCTCAGACTGCATTGCACACCAAGATACAAGGCAGAAAGCAGTGCTCTGCTTTATATTGATGTTTCCATTCCAATTCAAGTTGAATTGAATGATAGAGCGACAGCGAGAGGGATGAAAGGACAGGAAACTTTGCCTATCAAACCTTTCTCATTCTTTATCATAGAGCTTGCAGCTGTTTGCAGACACAGACAACCTCGCTTCAAAGCATTCTAACCTGGAGGCATACGGTTGGCATGATATCGCTGCTGGCTCGCTTTATATTCATCTACACTCTCTGCCTTATCACCCCAAAGCTTGATAAGCTCAGATGCAAACTCCGGAGGAGGGTCTCTCGGTATGTGCGTCGAATCTGCTAAGAATTTGTCCGAGATTAGCTTCCTGATAGCTTCTGCGTAGGCCTGCTGTCCTTAACACCCCCCCCCCCCCCCCCCCCCCCGTTTTGAAGGGTCCTGATGCATCTCCATCCTCAGAATGTCTATTTGACTGTGTCATGAATATTTTAACAATTGACACAGCCGACAAAAACAGACATTGGTCTTCTAAAAAGCAGCCCAACATACAACGAGCACTAATAAAACCCCTTTTCCTCCTCATATGCCTTTTGAGGGGAGGGGGGGGGTCATTTGTGATTTAATGTAGAATGAATTTCATTGCATCACCGTGTGTAATGACAATAAAGTGCTTTTCTATTCTATTCTATTCTAGAATGGATTTTATTCTGCTCCAATGGAGTTATCATTAACACTAATGCTCAGCTGTTTCACAAATGATACAGCCTGACCCATGAACCAGAACAGCATAATCTGTTTGGGGGTGGGAGTTCTACACTTGAAGGCTGCAAGCTAAAAGCAGAAATGGGCTCAACCACGTTCCTGATTGATACACATGCCCATCAATTAGTTTAGGCTATCTATATACAGCTTCAAACTAATTAGCTTCTGGCCAACAAATGGGCTGATTAGGGGACATTAAACTCTAATATGAAGGTTGCTATTGACTTAATCTCAGGAGAAACCCAATTAGCAGCCAAATTTGGAAAATGACTCCGGAGGTAGAGAGACAATCTGATTGACGGCGAAGAGGGAGACGGGCAACCTGCGATGACTCTGCCTGCAGTGAGTGGTGGCATCGAGAGAGAGAGAGAACAGCATGCAGAGAAGTTGTGAAAGACGACAAAAGAAGCCGGCGGCAAGAGCAGTATGGGGGGGGGGGGGGAAGCAAAGTGAGAGAGGAGGAGGAAGGTGCGAATGTACGAGATTCAAGAAAAGAACAGATGTATTTGTGCAAAAACCTTCCTCTGTATTTAAGGTATTATCATATATCACAAAGTACAATATACAATTCTGTGCTGGTGAAAGTCAAGATACAGTAAGCGTCAGGCTTTCGATTTGGTTTGCAGCTTCCTGTTTTAGTTTGAAGGTTCATTTTCCACCGTGTCCATTCACCTCGTGTCTTTAGCGGCTCGGTCACCTGTGGACGCGCCGTCGCTTCCCGGCTGTGTGTCTTATCAGCACGTGCTTCTCCTTGGCAGTTTGGTGGTTGTCCTCCTGTGGTACGTGTGATGTCAGTCTTCCCCCATCTTCCTGGTGTCCTTAGGGATTCCCGATTCTTGGATTCCCGATCTGTTTTTTGCTGGTAAGTGGTGGAAGATGGATAGATGTTCTTGAACTGCACTCCCTGCCTTTTGTGTGCCTGCATGTTTTTCTGTTTTGAATTTAAACACAACAGAAACTTTGCAAAGAGTAGCCGAGTCCACTGACAGTGACAGCCATGCCAATAAATCTGTTCTTCTAAGGCGAGTGAAAAACCAGCGCTGCAGAGCCATTCTACAACCCAGGAGAGCTTCATGGTGACAGGTCCTTTTCAATCTACACTGCTTTCAAGGCAGCTGTGAAACGCCAAGGCCCCCATAGATTGGTGATGGCAATTTTAATTCTCTCGTGCGAGTCTGCTGACGTTCATCTTACACTTAATAGCTGATTCACTTTACTGATGTTAAGGACATCATTGCAAGTGAGTGTAAGAGTTGGAAAGTAGCAGAGAGGGAAAAGCGATGAGAGCATTTCAGTAAACAAAACCAGCCCATTAAGAGACTTCAGAGCAACGAAACTCTCCCCAAACAACACCTCACACTGTAGGCTGATGTGACCAATCTCATTCAAACATGTGTACAAACCTGTAGGATGCGTATTGAACGGTCCTACTTGCAGAGGAGTGCAAGAATTGTGTAATCATGAGATTGTGCAATCATGCTTCCTGAGTGAAAGAATGATCTTTCTAACGTAGGTGTGCACATGTGCATGTGTACTGGAGGAGCTTATATTGATTTGGGATTAAAGGTGCATGGACATGCAACAATTTGAGTGAAAAACACACACACACACACACATTTTTTATATGGCTGATCAGAGCTCTGGGCGATATTTATGTTTGAACAAAGACCCAGATTTGCAGGAAGCTGACACTCAGAGAAACACTGAAGATATTACAGCAGCATTGTCCATCTGCAAAATGCTGGCGTGAACAACTATGCACGGCACCGGAGCGTGACTGCATGGCACGTTTGAGCAATTGAAATGTGAATCAAAATAGAAGGAGCAGCGGACAGCCATTGAGAATAAAATAAAGCTGAAGCAAGTCGGGGAGAAATAATTTGTTCATACATAACATTCTGCAGTCCTACCCGGCCGGCAGATGGCACAAATCACTTTGCGAGATGACAGCAGTTGCACCAGCAAGCACACGCGGTTCATTCAAGATGCCGGCGTGCATCATCAGATTTCCCTTATTGAGAGGACAATGAAGCAACAATCTACTCGTGAGATCCAGTCCCACATATAATGTGCCGTCACATCTGTGGTGAAGAAACTAGTGCAGCGCACATTGAAACTGTGTCACCGTTTCAGTGTCCTCCCCCAGCTGCTCACCTTCCCCAAGATGGAAGCTCTCAAAGACCGAGTCCTGTTCTGGCCGTAGGCTCCACATGGTGGTGGTGAGCAGAGGCAGAAATCTATAATCTTCTGCCTGAGCGTGTACGTCCATCCATTTGTTCCATTGCCTAAACAATGAGTCCGACAAGGCAGCAGTAGTTGTGACCTGATAGTCCACCTCAGAGTTAGCAAGCAAGCCTCAGATGAACCGGCACACTTAAAATAAAAGCAGGAAAGCAGAAGCATGTCTGCAATAGAAGTAGACTAGAGCCTGAACATGTCTCAGGCTGGCTGTCTCAGATGCATCCATTTAATTTCTAAACAGTGAGCAGATGTTGTCAAGCAGCACAATTCACCTGTAAGACCTCCAATATGGCCACAAAACATCGCAAGAGTGAATCCGCACGAATAGAGCAATTTTAGGTTCGTATCTTCCTGCCCTCCTGAGCATGCCTAAAGCTTATCCTGCGGCGGGTACATATATGTATGTGTGGCCGGTGGTGGGGTGGGGGGGGTCCTGCCTGCTGTTGGGAGGGAGTAACTATGAACATGGAATGAGCGTAGCTTTGATCGTTTCTAAGCCTCAAAGGAGGAAGACCTGTTCGTGTTCTGCAGTGCAGCGGCTGCAGCTCAACTCTGCGCCGTTAAAGTGATTATTTATGTGTGCAATGCACCAGTCGGTCTTCCATGACATCTGGTGGTGTGACAAACTGCCTTCCATTGCTAAAGTGCCTTCAAGACCCACCATGCCCTATAAATGTCAGTCGGCAGTAAAATCTACTGGCCTTCATCTTTTTTTTTTCTTTCTCCCCCCTGTGGATAATTTCCTTAAAATAGTTTTGTTAAATATAACTGCTGGTGGCGCATGGATCAGACGCACGCAGAGCCTGATCGTTTGCGATTGATATTTGAGACATATCACAGTTGAATCCTGCTCGCCACTGGAAGGTGGGCAGGGGAGTAATTGAGCTTTTTATTTGGCTACAGTAAGGGCCATTTATACATCATCGCTAAGCAACAACAGAAGACAGATTTTAAATACAGACAAGGATTTTATTTTATTTTATTCTAACCGCTTATTGCTCCCCTCAGTCGTACACAACCAGAACTATGACTCAGGTGCAGAGTGAATAAACAGATTACCGGCCGTCAGAGACAACGGGATTTCCTTGTGAGTATTTGTAATATTTTTTTTATCCACGCAGGGCCATGATAATGAAGACGCATCGAAGGGATTCCACACATCTTAGAGACAGACCTGATTCCTGACACTCCTCGAGTGGACGAAGAAGGAAACGCAAAGGCAGAAGAAGGAGAGAGCAGAGCGGGCAGCTGTTAATGTACAACAGCATTCATAAATATCTGTTCGGTATTCCACCCACAGGTGGAGACCAAACAGGCCAAGATGTCTTGGGACAGTTCTCAATTCACAATTTCCCTTTATACAGCGGCGACCCTACAGGGTACCCAGAGAGGTACATCCATCTCAATCCCCTGCTGACCAGCACTGACGGATGCCAGAGAGACAATGGAATTGAAGGAAGACAGGATTTTAGGCTCCTGTGGGACACGTTTACATGATACACAATGGACAGGTTTAATCCCTTTGTGCTACAGTGTGTATTATATACATGCTGCGAATTCAGCCTCGACTTATAGCCTTGAAAGCAAGTCTCACTTCCCGCCATCGTTTCACAGCTAGCCTGATGTCTGAGTTTGCTGCCACCACTGAGGAGAGATTGACGTTCCATTCTGATCCGTCTCCACATCACCCACACGCGTGTAAGTCGCATGTCGCATTTCTGCAGCCAAATCATCAATAATCAGCAATAAATCTAAAGGATGATTGGATAGAGTCCAGGGTGACTGACACATGTAGCTGCACAGATGCGAAGGCATGGAGATAAAAATATTTTAAAGCACCTGGAATGCGATTCAGTCAAGGCATACATTTTTTGAACTCTTTCAAATCAAAAATGTGCTCGATCACTGAAACGGAATCAGTCACGGCTTGTTGACAGATTTTATCTCCACATGGTTCTCACTGCCTGCGACTGTCTTTTCTTGCACAATATATCAACTCTTGAAATCACAACCTTATTTAGTCTTTAAAAACCAAAAGCAGAATAACAAACACAATATAGCATAGCGTTGGCTTTATATGTGATAGTGCCTTGTAGTGATCCACATGGTGATCCACATGGTGATCTGCTTTCAAGGTACAAAAAAACTATGAAACTAATAAAAATAAGCGCCATGATATACACCGTCTGCAGCAGAGTCTGGCAAGTCCAGTGGGGACCAGTACAGTCCTCTGTCTGGTCAAACTGCATGCTAGTGGTGTCCATCTCATCAGACTCTGAAGCATGTTTGAAGTTCAACCTGGGGCCAAATGGTGAAGGCCCTTCTCTGCAGGCCAGGCCAGAGCAATTGCTGCTGCTTCTGCTGCTTTGCATGCAGACCTGAGTCACCGACACAATTCACCAGCTCCAAGGGAGCCTGGGCAACCTGAATGAGACAAGCTGTGTACACAGCATGAGTGATGAGAGGAATAAAGAAAGACGAGCAGTGAGAAAGTGTTACATGAGCAGATTAAGATGATTTTTTTTTGTCGTGCTTGTGTGTGTGTGAACAGCTTTGCTGTAGCCGGATGTCAAATGCTGCGAAATGAGACACAAGGACTCGCATCTAAAAGACCGCAATGCAACAGTTTAGAGAATCACAGAGACACACGTGTGTCAACAAAGAAGCACCCATGTGATGTGCTGATATAGTAATAACATATATTCTTTTTTGTTTCCTTTCCTTGAGCAGAGTTTTTGGAGAGCAGGCCCACAAAATGCTGCTTTGCCTCGCGATGCTCCGCATTCTGCGCTCATCCTTGTTGTGAGGCTGATTCGTCACAGCTGTGGCAGCGGCGCTATAATGGGCCACAGCGGCCAGGAGTAATAGCCGTGGGGGGTTATCTTAGCGGGATAACACATTCCATTATCAGCTGGGGAAAACCAAGCCTTACTGCCCCCCCATCTACTGCATCCATGTCACCATGATCCTCATCTCTATTACCTTGCATGTGACCAATTTGATGGCTCCACATTGCAAGCGGAATTCTCAACCAGAATCCTCGCTGTAAACCCAATGAATAGGCTCATCGATTGCTTTTGATCCCAATACCCCCCACAAGTCAGCTTCTCTTCCCCACACTGCAATTCCTCCACTTGTCCGAGCACGATGTTCAGGCAGAAAACGATTGCATCGAGGTTACAGACAGAAGCCCAAATGTGTCCTCACACTGATTCTGGGATGAAAGAGTGATGGAGGCTAGAGAAGAGAGGAATTCTCTCGGCCCTCTCGTCTCTATCCATTCATTGCTCATGAGCCAGGGCTGCCAGGCGGCTGTCTGTACCCGTCACCCCTGACGGATGGCCTTCTGTCCCTCAGTCTGGGAGGGTCCACAATCTGTATTACCTTCTGGCTGGATCACATATGAGGCGAAAAAAAACAAAAAACAACGGCTGGAAAGAGATCAATTTATTCCCTGTTGGTGTTTCTCACCTTTTTGCTGTGAACACAATATGAAACGGACACAGTGTCCGCATTCCAGATCCAATCCAGATGTAATTCGGTGTTGAGGTAGAGATCCCCACCCTACATGACTGTGTCAAGTTCCATAAACATCTGGTAATAATCAAGCGAGATATTGAGGAATAAACTGAAGCCCCTTGACTGCGATGTCACTGAAAAATTCAAAGTGATCCAGAATCCAGGATCTGTTCTGGATCATCCTCATACTTTAATCAAATGTATGGGGATGAACGTTTTGAGTTATCCTGATAACAGAAAAACAAACAGACAGAAAAGACACACCAATGCAGGCAAAAATGTAGCCTCAACGGCCGAGCCAATAAGCAGTGGAAGTCCGGGTTAGAATCCCGTGGCTGATGTCTATGTGAGAGACGAGACCAGCAGGGTAAACAAAAATGACACATGAAAATATGAAAAATAGGATTTACTGTGAAGCACGCAATACTTTGTGAACGGTACAAGAGGCGTGGGCCTTTTCTCACAGGTGGATGCAGTACAAATACACAGCCAGATACAGCTCACGACAATGTCATTGATATAAAAAGAATCTAGCCATAGATGGTCAGAGGGGCCGCTTCACACCGACTGGAGAGAAACAGCTTCCTTTAAAAAGGCGGTAATCAAAGCGGGATCATTACTAGCAAACACGTCACGTAGCTAATTCAATCTCACAATCCATGAAGCAATTAATTCATGTCAATACAAAAAAAAAAACTCGTCTTTTTTCTGCCCCTCGGCAGCACAGAGGTCTTTGGGTCCTGATTCTTCATTTGTGCCTCGCTGTGAACACGCTCACTGGAGTGAACCTGGAAGTGCAGGTGCAATTAGGTGGGAACAAAAAGAACCTTGCGGTCTCCCCCCGACTACGTTAGATCAGGCGATCTTCCTCTCTCCATTTCCTCCAGAGAAAACGGGCCCATTCACCAGCGTCGGGTTTATTATTTCATTGATCACGTTCAAGGCTGAGATAGGAGCAGTTGCAGATGACATGATAATGATTAATCAGTGAAACCAGCCTCCATTTGCTGGAGAGATTACCTGCATCTGGCACTGCATCCTGCATGCTAACTTTAATCAATGCATCCCACAGCCGCGCTAAAACCCATGCAAGGAAAAGAAAAAGAAAAATAATCTCTCGAAGGATTTGATTACTGCGGCGTTCGGCCAGTCTGCAGTGGCTTGGGATCAGTGTCCCAAGCCGTAAATCATAATCCTTATTATTTCTGTGAAGGGAAGATTGCACGGGAATGAAGAATGCAGATGTACAGCCATTGCTTAATGAATTTCCCTGAGTCAATACCGCAATGAGAAGAGATCAGATATGCTGAGAGAGCATTCGCGGCACGATCTAGATGCTCTGGAGGAAAAGTACGTGTGACGCCAACGTGAGCCACGTGATGCTCCACCGAGATAGCGTTCAGACAGAAATAGGCAGATAGAGTTGTCAGACTTGCTGTTACATTAAGAGTTACTCCAAAGAGCTGTTGGTATGGCAACAGCTCTCCAGAGTGGGTATACAACCCAGTGGATCTCACGGCTGCATGACAGTGGTGAAGTCACACCATTGTAAAAACGCATCACGGGTGACAACACTTTCAATTTAAGCCACACAGAATCCTTCTATATGTACCGCTCCTTGTTGCAGAGAGCCAGAGTTAAGTAGGTCAAGGTACAAACAGCAGAGACTTGCTTGCACTAAAATCCATCATGTGGAGGTGTGGGGCAACCGAATTATGTAAAGTGCAAGATAGAGCAATAACCACAAACACCGATGTGATACATTTTCTTGACAGACATAGAGCACTTCGGTGTCCGACAAATATTCGCTTTCTGTGTCAGAGTCCCCTAAATATGCCTGTCAAAACAACAAGCACAAAATAATAGTGTGAATAAATCAAGTGTGAGGCACGCCGTGTCACAGCGTTTGCCATTCTCAAAATGTTCGGCTTCATCGATTCTTGGTTCGTCTCCTCTGAGTCAGCCGCGCTCCCCGTTAGATCAGGGATGTGAGTGGCTGCTGATATACGGTCGTGTCGTAACAGACTACATGCAACATTTTTTTTTTGCTCCAGTTCAAGAAAGTTAGCAGCCAGTGAAGAATAATAATTAAAAGAAAGCAGCATTCCTCAATGTCAGTTCACCGTCATAGAGCTCCAGGAAGTGAGGGGAGGAAAGTAAAGGGGAAGCGGCTAACAGAGGATGTGCAGGTGGATTTACAGTCTGGTCTGATGGTGTCACGGAAGAGGGTCTATGGACGATTCATAATCACTGTCCTCAAAGTCCTGCGGCTCCACGGGATTCGCCCTGGGCTCCGGTAGCCTGTAAAAAAAAAAAGAATGACAATCAGATGACAAGACATCTCTCTCCTTCCCAAACACCTACATGCAGCCACACAAATGCACACATACCACGGAAATGTAATCAATCACGCTTGTGCCTGAGCTAGAGATCATCCATTCTGCTGATTTTATTTTGGGAGTTCTACGGTGACACAAAGTAATCGCTAAGGTGCAGGGACCTGCAGCGAGTCAAAACCTGGCAGATAAATTCATTGTCACTGGAGACACTAATCGCACGCTCTAATTGGACAATGCAGTAAATGTGACAGAGCGCGGCTCCTCCGTGAGACTCAAGCTCTCTTCTGAAACTTCACGCATTCCTCCCTCCCCATTCCTAATACGACTTCTTTCCACTTCAAAGGACGATACCTCAGCATGTTTTTTTTCTAAACAGGCACTTACTGGATTTAGATGCCGTTGGATTCAATGATATTCAATTCACTGCTCAAAGGTTTATTGTGAAACAATCGTTTCCCTTGACCTTGGATTGTCACATCATCTGTGAATTTACCGTCGTCTATTCGAGCAGGAATCAACGAAGAAGAAATCTATGATGTCATACTGACAACCTGGACCCCATATAAGTAAAGCTGAAGATATCATTAACAAAATTAAGAGATATGTGTGACTTTTTGTTTTTGCTGTGCTCACCACATTTGGAGATATAATTGCCCGTGGCAACCAAACAGAGGACAAGACAGTGTTTCAGAGAGACAGCTATGCCCCCCTATAATAAGCTGTGGGAATAATAATTAGGCAAAAGAAAAAGTCTTGTTATGAGTGTTTGTAACAACTAAACTGAATATTAAAAGACTGCCTGTTAAAATAAAAGCAGTAGGCAAACTGTTCATTTAAAATAAACAATGGTTCAATGTGATAAACACACAGAGCTAAATCTGAATATTCATCGATGGAAACTTTACTAAATCTTGCCATGCAGTCTTCATCATACCTTACTATTTGTTATTTATGCAAAGAAAATGTTTAAGCAAGCAGCTAATTAATGCATTGTATACACTTATTGACTTTGTGCCTGCTGACTCTAATTCTCCTCTTCCTCTCTCAGTAAAATATCCTCCATCCATCCCTCGCTTGCTTCAAATGCTGTTCCACCTCCCCGTTTCAGTTAATAGGCAGAGATACGTATCTTTGCGAGTGCCGCTCCCAGAGCATTCCTGTCTGACATAGTTCTGTTGGCAGAGACAAAGAGTTTCTTCCATTCCCTTGGTGCACCTCCTCCAGGAGCACATTATCACAATGTAAACTCACAACAGTGCACCTCATCAAAGAACAGCACACAGGAGCACACGGAAACGCATGCTAGCACATGTGCATCCCTGTAAGTAAAATAATTTTCATGGAACTTGCAAATTTTAGTATATAAACTCTAAAACTGTTAATGATCAAGCCATAAAACAAAGCCTTGGAATGCAGGAGTTAAAAAAAAAACAGGCACAAGATGAATCCAGTCTTGTCTCGAGCTCAACCGCCAATTTACTGACTGAGATTTGAATTATTCAAAAGCACCATTCCAACTGAGCTCCGATGCAATAAGTTTACCACATTTTACTTTCAACCAAAACAATTTCACCCAGTTTGCAAATTGTCAGCCACATCAGACGCTGTTCACTCTTCACTGGCGGTGCAGCATGCAGATGTCTGAGCCCAGCACTCTGACGCAGCTCCCTCCTGTCGGAGATGGTGTTTGGGGTAGAACGTTGGCAGATATTAGGCAATTTCATTTTGCATCGCCAGTCAACCAAAACAAACAAAAAGAAAAGTAATTACAACACGAAAAGCACTCAGAGAGTGCAGACCTCCGCCAAGCAGCTCATCCCCCCTCCTAACTGGATTTGCATCATCCACATGGAGATCTGGATCATCGCCAAAAGGTTATAAAGTGTTCTCGGTATCTTTATACACCAACCATGAAAAGTAAGTGAATCGGAGTTGATTTTTATAAATGGAATTTCAAATTTTAAAATGTAATATTTTTTTACCGAGTCCTTTCTGGATCCAATCTGGATGAAATTAGGTGGTGAGATAAAGATCTACCCCCCCCCCCACCCTACACTACATGCATGTGTCAAATGCCATAAACATCAGTGAATAATCTACCGAGATATTAAAGGAACAAATGTTATTGCTCCATTGACTGCAATGTTAAAGAAAATTTCAAACTGATCGAGAATCCGGAATCCTAGCTCTGATTGGGTTTGAATTCCCTGCTCTTGGCACAGATGCTGCATGACTAATAAGTCATCATTCAGAAACACTTTCATCATGTTGTGACAGCTTCAGTGTTACATGAATAATCTTGCCACAGTAGCTCAGGATGGGGTCGAGGTGTTGCCTTCATTTTAATAAAGGTGAGAGCAAACTGAAGGTTCCTAGTAAAAGAGGATTTTATTATTATTTGTTTTGATTAAGCAAAGAGGCTGGGTGAGAATGAGGTTGTTTACATAGCGCTGGTGGCAATCATTCTCAGGAGGCAATACATTTACTGATTTGAATTTTCAAACAGGGGCGATTCCTTCCGAGCTGACTCCATCACATGGGGTGACAGGAGCCATTTGTCAAGTCCTGGGGGGCTATGAGGGCTTTGTTTAATGAGAGAAGATCCTTAATGGTTATTGATAGAGCCCAGGAGGACAGATTCTTAGCCTCCCTCTCCGGTGAGGCAGAGCACTCTGCCTCTTTGTGATGAAGTTTGACTCTTCTACAAGGTAATTCAACATTACAAACAGATTTGTGAAGAGATGGTGACTGTGATATGGAAAAATAGATCATATCACGGATTGAAATGGGGATAAAAATGGTGGATCTAAATGGCCTGTCTGAGGACATTTAATATCTTTCTCTGGTCATCTTATCAGCCTTTCTCTATAAGCCCTGCTGCAATCTTCCCAGCAATTTGCACTGTGATTAAGCTGATAAGCAAGGTTTCAGTTTTAAAAAGTGCAAAGGAAAATGTAATAACGGTAAAGGAAAGAGATGGGAAGAAGGTCTTAAACGATGAAACGACAATCTATCACAGCTTCCGAGACGCGAAGATCACAGCACGAGGGGAGGAGAAGAACACTTCTGGCATGAAGTGACAACAACTTCATTTTAATTTGTTACTGACGTGCAGATACAAGAAAGGGAGGGCAAAGGTGGGGCAACCAGGGGCCTTCCTGTGAGGATTTGAAGTAATTTTCCATTCGAAATGTTAGTAAACATGTATTTTCAGCCCCCAAAAAGTAGTATGTATATCAGAGATCAGTGTCACAAAGCTGTTACCTCGTCTACCTACCCTGATTGATTCGCTCAGACTCTCTCCTCAAACATTAGTCGCTTGTAAACTCTAAACTATCACTTCTCATGAAAGTTGTCAGATCACTGGAAACTGGAAGCCTTTTGTCTTCGGTTTCCCTCGACATTTGTGTTAAGTGCTTGTGTGTGCAAACAATGGCACTACGACAGCTGCCTAGCTAGAGTCTACTTTGTGTGTGTGTATATATTAAATATCAGAAACCTCTGGATGGGAGGAGTACTAATAACTTGAATCTCAAGCCCACAGCATTAAGAAAGGAAAAGGATCACACTTTGGGAAGATAAACTTTTATCTGTCCTTCACAAAGCTTCCGATGCAGGCAGTGAGTAAGACCCCTCAGAGTTTTCTCTGCTCTCTCCTTTGAGACTTCAACTTGGCTGTAATGTCTGGCCTCGTTCATTATGTCGCCCTCTAAACAGCATTTTTCTTCCCATATCTCCTTCATTTGTCCAAGTCAAGAATTCCTTCTGTTCTCATTTGTTTCTCGTTTCCGCTGGCATCAATGAGGTAGGATCTCTGAACGAGTCCTTCCCTCTTCGCTTCCCCAGCCAGTCACGTGACCAGTGAGCTGGATCTAACCCAGGGCCAGATAGCCGTTATGAAGAATAATGAATCACAGCAGGGCCCACACACTTGGCAAGCTGGCAAAGCTACCCCCCCTTTTGCCTCTTTCAAACAACTCTTTTCCAACAGCAGAACACTGGCGCCACCTAAATCACTGAACTGCTGCAGGTGTCTGGACAAGCTGGCCTAGAATCTGGAGAGATTTCAAAATGAAAATCCTGTTCAACCACAATTGCAGAGAGATTATGGACCCCCCCCCCCCCCCCCCTCCTCTGTCTGTGCTCTCTGTCACAAAGATGGAGGCATGTTAGAGACACATAGCCAGATAAGATGGGAAGGAGAGGGGGGAAAAAGCATGTGTGCACAAGACAGAGAAAACAGAAAGAGTTGGGGAGAACAGGCTGGCTATTAGGAAAAGCCTTCTGTCACATGAGAACTCTCCAAGCCTCGTCATCAAAGCCCTCGGTGTGAAGGACACTCCGAATGACAGCTCAGAAAACCTGGGCTCCATCCTGTCACAGCGCTCATCTCGCCTGATACAGTATGTCGTGTGCCTCATCTATCCATTTCCGCTTTTTCCTCTGCAGAATGTTAAACACACTGTGTGAATGAAGTGTCTCCCTCAGGGGTGCAACACAAAGATCTTCTTCCTGCAGCAAGCAAAAGCATTAACTGTTCTGAAGTCAAAGCCAAGCTAAAAAAAAAAACAAAGTTAGAAATACAACATTTGAGTTGTGCTGAGACTAGTCTTGCATGGCTTTCTTAGATGCAACGTTGCAACACAGTGAAATAGACACATCAGGGCTGAAAGCTCGTCAGCGCTCTCTCCCACTAATAAAATGTTATGTGTAATCATGCATCCTGTTCGACAACGGTCTTCTCGTAAAGGAGACACACCTTTATCAAATATTCCATCAACATTATGGTCTTAACGACATGCCCATCCTTCCATCTTTGGAAATATTATTTTCATCTGCCATCAGATGTGACTACAGGACACAACTGCTATTTAAAATCAACTAATTAATCTCCGTGTCTGGATGACACTCTCGAAAAGGCAGTCCTATTTAATGCTTTTTTTAAATAAATGACCAGTTTGTAAAAAAAAAAAAAGCAAGTCATGTTTTATTCACGTCTCTCTCCTTTCACCAAAACAACACTGGATTAAGGTGATTTTGCAAAGCGCACGCTAAAGCACCCATTAGAATCTAGGGGTAGTTAAAAACCAACCATCGCCTCATTCCTCTCCAGCCAGCGCAATAAATCTACATGGTGACAGGATTTGTCGCGAGGCTCCTGAATTAAACATGCCAACCTCCATTTACTCCTCCTTCCGCTCGCTGCAAGAATAACTGAGCAGAAGGACAGACTGCGAACTGGGAGAGTAAGAGTGGCCGGCCAGCCGCCCCACTGAGCAATCACCGCATGCTGTGATGCTGTTGCTGTGTCCAACTACGGAAGGGAGAAACAGTATTTGCCAATGGGGTACATGTGTCTGTCTGTGTGTGTGTGTTGTTTCTATGTTGACAGTTCATATCTGTGGCCAGAGGTTTGATAAGACAGCGATTCATTGCCCCCTGGTTCAGCCTGCCACTATCATTCATCTGCATATCCAGCAAGCTAAACTCCACCCTGAAATTCCACCTGAAGACTGTGATGTGTGTGTGTGTGTGTGTGTGTGCGCGCGCTCACACATTAGGTGGTTAAAGGGAACACACAATGTTGGACAATGGAAGGAAGGCATCTGTGTTTTACTCTCTCCATGTCCTGTGAGAGAGTTGCCTTGTTCTTCCCATCTTTCCACTAATTACCCATGGTAAGCGTGCAAGGTTCTGCACGAGTGTGCACGTGAATGTGGTGTTCGTGTGTAATTTAGAGTAGATAATGAGTATTTACACACAGTGCTTTTACTTGTGTGTGTGAACGCTGCATGCATGATGAGGTGAGAGGCAAAGTTTGCAGATCCAGTGTGACAACCTGCCTGAAGACAGAGCACGGAGAGTAGAAGTGTGCTTGTGTGTGTGTGTGTGTGTGTTTGTGTGTGTGCTATAAAGTAAGAAGAAAAGACAGAAGGAATGCAAGTGAAGGAGAGCGAATATACAAAGAATTTCCAGATATTCCAGATATGAAGTTTAACATATTATTCCTGTTTATAAGTGGGTATAATGTACTGATAGAATACATGCCAGGAGATAAGATCGCCTGTTCAACTTCCTGCAGGCACCTTTCCAAAATCAAATAATGGCATTCTCAAATATAAACAAAATTCACAACTACCCGTAAAGTGGTCTCCAGCTTGAAACACTCATCAGAACAGTTAACAACTGTCTAATTGGCAGTTTCCTGAAGAGGTGAATTTGATTGACAACTCTGACATCTGCTTGACAATTCCAGCTGCAAAATGTTCCAACTAGATAATATCAGCAAAGACACCCAATAAAAATATGCCAGTGATTGCTTAAATCAGAATATGGTAGAAATGCAAAATCAAAAGTCTTCATGATATTGCTATGACTATTTTTAGCCAGGCTGTGGGGGGGGGGGGGGGGGGGGGGATTTACAGCTGGTAATGACAATCTCTCTGTGCACCGAGACGGTCCTGTCTAAAATCATAAATATTGGATTAAATGTCATGTAATGCCAAGTATGAATCACAATGATTTGGATGGTTGGCTGACCTTTCCTCTCGTTCATCAATGAGGTTGACGCTCGCCGTTTTGAAAACAATGTTAAAAAACAGACAGGATGGATTTGTTCTTGAAACAGTTTACAGGGGGGGGTCGTCGGCTCACGACCCCTATTGGTTTTGTCATGAGCCGACTTGGTCGTAAATTGGCCCGTGTTAAATTACCGTAAGTATATTACGCTGTGTCATGATTCTGTAAATCAGGAGTAGAAAGAGACAATTTCCTCTTGGTAGACGTCGTGGGTGAGTCGACGACTACCTGCACCTTGCATTAATAAGTCAAGGTACGATTTTTTTCCAATGAAGCCATCCTTAAATAGAAATGAGAAGTTGACCCATATTTTGCTTATATGGGAAACTGCCTGTTATAATATTAGCAAATGTCTGTCTGCTAACGTGCATAAATAAAATAATGAATATAGCAAACATTATTCCTGCCAAACTCAGCATGCTAAGCTTTGGCATTTATCACAGTGGCTTCATCTCCTTTGATTACATTTATGCTTTGTTTACCTGTTTAGAGTGTCCTTTCCCCTACAACCGCATGTTAACTTCATTTTGAATGTCATGCTTTATATAAAAAAAATACAATAGACTTGACATGCAGCTTACTAGACAGTCAATTCATCATCACTGCAGCAGTCGCATCTGGCCAGATGTGTTTTGATGAGTGATGAAGATAAAGATGAAATCACAACAGCTGCACCTTCAATGAAGTGATCCAGCTCCTGCTGTCTGCCAACTTTTCTACACATTTCACTTCCTTAGTCACTGCTGTCACATATTTTTCCACTTTTACTTTAAAAAACAATACATGTGTGTATAAATACACATACAAACACGCATGCGCGCACCAGAAGCTGTAACTAACACAACATTTTTCTTATCTCTCAAACTAATAAACTGAGACTTTTCTGTGAGCGCTAACTCTCAGCTGGATGGCCGGACTTTAAATCTTTTCCAGCGTTCTTCTTAAAAGAAGAAAAGATCCGTATGACAATGTGATTATCAGATGAGACAGCTGGAGAAGTGTCGGGGAAATAATCTAATGAGCAGGAATAAATAAAACACCAACACATTTTACAATGTGACATAAACGTGACATTCTGCCTGAATTTACAATCACGGGGAGAATAAAGGCATGCGAGAAGTGAAATAAAATGGTTATGGTTTCCCTGCGTAAGTAACCCAGTATGATGTTCAACACAGGGCTGAATATTAGATAGCTCAAGGTTATCCGGAGGGTTATTTGTTGAAGCAGATACCAGAAAATATGCACTGCAGGAGGAGATAAAACACCACAAACAGGAAGGTTTGAGGTACCATGACAGACTAACTTATTGTTGTTGCCGTGCACTGGAGCCGTCTGATATGAGTTGCCACGCTATCTTTTATTTTTCATTCTATTCAGTATTAGAAACCTGTGCAGAACGCTTCCTAGAGTTTTGCTGCCTTTTCCCTTCATATGTTTCCTCCTGAGATGCCACGCCAGAGATATTCTATATATAGCGATGACCCCACTATCAGACCTGTTGGGTATACAGGGGAGGGGGGGGGGACACACTGGCAATGTAGTGCAAAATGAAAGGGCTCTCTGGAGCTGAAGCCAGAAATGGCACATTTTTAGGGAAACAGCATTTATATAAGTTCATCAGATATTTTTTTTTCCTGCTTCAGTTATGGCGCAATACTCTTCAAGATCTGTTTGGAACTTTTGGAGTTCTGTTACTAAAAGTCTGACAGTTCCATCCATAAGTTTAAGTTTTTAAATCATGCTGCTAACAGACAAACATGTAATGTAATTACCTCGGTGGAAGTGATTACATTTATACAAACTAGAATACAATTAGGAGGTTTTAGTATATCAGTATGTAGAAACAATTAGTTTAGCCATTTAGCACCATTCACGCCCTTTCATTTAGGACTCCGCTGTTCGTGGCCTCTCGGGGAATAGGAGCCAATTTTGTACAAAATGATCAATCGGGAGTGACCAGGCTGGAGGTCGAGAGGATGTGATCAGACTACATCTTCACACTCAGCAAAAAAAAAAAGAAAAGCCACCCATAAAATATCAGAACATAAAAATGTCTTTGAGGACAATGAGTGTATAATCACGTTTGCACGAACACAACAAAAAACAGCAGCAAAATGGAGGAGAGGTGCATGCAACACAGTTGGATTAACAAGCATTCAATTACTACCACAAGCAGCACACACAGCTTTCATCAGAGCACTCCCATCTATCCTCCAGATCAATACTAGGAGGACTTAAAGATCACATAAAAGCTCCAGTATCCCCAGAACTCACAAGTCTATAGTCCTATATCAAACTAGTGCCAGCTCCGCAAATTATTCAACCTACCATGAGGTAATTCCCACTGCCGTTCAATATCAACCTGTCACCCCCCCTCCCCCCTTGAAAAACAATAACACATTCCGGTCTACATCTATTTTGCATTTTGACAGTCACGATTCATGCTTTGCACTTTAACTGGATATTCAATGGCACAGCTTCCATGCCTCCTTCGAGCCATTACATTGCACCGAAATCTTTGGTTTGTAAAAGATGCCTGCTGCTAAAGCAATTCTAAATCACTGGCGTTTTTTTTCATGGTAAATGTCCTCATCTGTATTCAGGAAAAAAATTCTGGAGGGACTAATAACTACCATTAGTCGTCATAAAAGAAACAGATAACCAAATCGCATGCACACACACTCTTATCTACTTATCGTCTCCTTTTGACACCCCTGAAAAACCCATGCTGGTGTTTCCTCAAACATGACAGATGTGAAACACGCTAGCTCAGACATCTGCAGAACACACATGCTCAAATGCAGAGACAAACAGCACTGCCATGCTTAATGCATGCATTATGCATGCTTATAGTCGCTTGCCATTTAAAAGCATGTATCTGTGATTGTCAACTTGGTTCATGTGTGCTTTGCATTCATTAGAGCCCTCCGATTCACCCCTGTGGAATGGTGATGGACAAAAGAGGAAAGCAAGGGGGGGAGGGGAGCGTGTTGAAGCAGAGACTTTAGTGCATTTGTAGCAGATGGGCCTGCAAGCATTTTAAATTATTAAATAAGGGCATGTTGACAAACACCCACAGAATGGTATAACAGCAAAAACATGCCACGCCTTGTCTTATAGGAGGGCAAAGTGAATATTTCTCCCTGTACATCCTAATTTCTTTAATCTCTCCACGCACGCCCGATGCCCAAGAGCCTGTGTCTCGGTATTGGTCAGCATTGCAGACGAACATATAAGCCATGTATATGAAAGCCCCGCCTTTGTTTACAGCCACCCACTTTTTATTGGCTCATATCAATCTGTGCCATAACTGAAAGGAGTTGACAGCCTTCACTCAGATACAGTCAGTGCTACGCCCCAGTGTTCCCTTTTGTCAGGTAAAATAATTTGGTCTGGTTTAAACAACACAAACAGAGAAAAGAAAACATGGGGCACATAGGTTTAAATAATGCAAGCAATGCAGCATCTGCGTGTGTGTGTGTGTGTGAGAGAGAGAGAAAGAGAGAGAGAGAGAGGGAGCTCTCTCACACAAGTAAATTAATTTTATTGGCTATTTTCCAGTTGTGTGTATGTGGTGTTTTTGGCCATGCATGAATGCATAATAAAAACAGTGATGCCGGGGACAGAAGTTCCTACTGTAATTACAAGTGTTATGCTCCCAGCAGGCCTCAACATATCAATGCAAGTATAGAGTCATTTATATGCTGAGGAGTCCTATCTTCAATCTTTCGAGGGAATTTGCTATATGTTGTTCAGGTAAAATCTTTGTAATTCTTTAAATCTTTACATTTTAGAGACTGTTGTATGCTGGCATACGGCACAAGCTACGTCGGTAGTTCTTCGTACACAGTACAATTTTACAATACACTGAGGAAAACACATTTTCCAGTCACTTTCTCCTCATAAAAAAAAAGAATGGAAAGCTGTACACTACCAACACTAATGCATTAACATCACCCGATAAAGATCGATATCAAAGCAAAGGCTGAAAAGGGCACCCAAAACACTGACCTTCAAATGATAAAATAAATGCCTCATATTGAAACAATCATACTTTGTCACTGTTTAAGTGACGGGGAAACTGCCTCAGGTTTTATTGTTTATACCAATAGATTGCTCAACCGAATCTGAGGTGAGCTGTATTGGATTGGCAACAACTGAACCAATAATATAAGTTTGATAGACACAGGGTTTGGGGAGTTTCCTGACTTCCTGGTGGCTAAATATCTAGAAAAAAAAATTAGCAGAGAAATAATTATTTATATCTAAATAAGAATAATGTATTTTTCAACAAAATAAAATGCAACAAAACTTGAATTCTAATGTGAAATTTCCTAATACTGGTAGGTATCTTTTTTCAATTCCTATTTATCTCCTAATATCTTAAAATTATATTTCATAGGAATGCATAAAAGTGGCTCTTTGAAAATGAAGTGCCAATATAGCAATAAGCCATTTCATAGCAATGCTTCTGTTTGTGGAGACAGAGAAGTGTGCCACTATTGATTAATAGTAACTCCTGAAGGGCCTTCTCCTTTACGTGATGAGGAAATCTCTGAAAAGATTGCGGGTTCTGGATTGTGGTCCTGAGGGGATACTTTGTCTCCAGCTGAGATACCAGTCTCAAACGGCGGATTAGTGTTTCTGCTCCATAATCAATTTGCTGTCTGGATCCCTCTTCACATAACCCTAAACATACACCAATGGTTTGAGCCTCTTCAAATCCATCATGAGTTTCATTTGTGTGTGTGTGTGTGTGCGGGCATGTGTGTGTAGAGCGATGGGGAGGTTAACTTTGACAGAGGTCAAACTGTTAGCTCCATCTTACCCTTGGGTCGGAGCTTACTGCCATCTGCTCTCAGGCTTAGAGGTCCGAATGCCAACTCAACAATCTACAACAATATAATTTTGCTGAAGGTGTCTTGAGTCTGTGGAGTATGTATATGTGTATAAATATACAATGCATGTGTATTTGTATAAAGGAGCACTTGAACATTACAAGATGAGACAGCAGGGGGTGCCTGGAGCATTCTTGCTGAGTGAAGGAGGCAGTGACATGTTTGTGTCAACCTATCAATAGTAATGAGACCTGGAGATGACTATTCTTTGTAGATCTTCTGACACTGAGAAAGAAAACCAGAAATACGTCGTCAATGCAAAAAGACAAGTAAAATGTAGGCGTGAATAATTATTTGACTGCATCCATGCAGTTTATCGCCCTCTAACTTTTAGAAAACATCACAAAAGATTTACTGAGGCTACATAGGTAATTATTGCTGAAAGGTGAGACAGCAAGTATAAGTACAGTTTATTTAAGGAAGACTAAATGTTGCGTGTTAGCATTGTATAGCAGTTACAGTTAATCTGGATTTTGTTAGAAGGTTGAGTGCCCTTGTTAATTGGTTCCCAGAAACCGTCCATACTATCTGATTTGGATTAGAAGACATGTCGGTACTATGCTACATCAGAGGGTCAGGTTTGACCCGAATGATGTTGCAACATGCAAGCATAACAACACACACATGCACGTCCACACCCACACAAACACACATGCATGTCAGCCTAATTTGGCCAGGCAGATTGTCATTTCTTGATTCCAGTAGGCACAAACAGATGAGAGCCACTAATTGGCCTGCTGTGGCACTAACGTGACTCGCATGGGATTGAATACGTTTGGATTTATTGAAGGGTTTTTGCGTATAGATCAGTGATTCAATTTTCTTTTCCACATCAAAGTCCCGTCAAATCCCCAAAATTTGATAACAGAACCTCATTTGATAAGATTCTGTCAAAGGGTGACGACATGATTGGATTTTTTTTTAAAACATGTTTTATTATAGATTGTGTGAAGCCCACGACATAAATTGTCATATATTCCTTCTGTTACTTATGGAAAGAATTAAAGTGAAAATAAATTATCCCCCGTTCTCCCGGGAACCCCTTAGAAACGCTGCAAGGACCCCTGAAGGTGCTCCCTCCAATGGCGAAGGAGATGGAGCTTTGCTGGTACTTATATTCATATGCTGTACTCTACTGTCTGTCTCTGCCATGTTTGTCTTCGGTTGTAATTAAAAAAAAAAAAAAAAAAAAAAGTATTGTAAGCCCCTCCCTCTTTTCCCAGCCTAGATGGCTACTTGAAACGAATTGTCTGAGAGATTCACTATAAAATGTAAGACTGAAGAGCAAAAAAGACTTGGAGGGTGCAAGTTTGTCTTTGTGCTTTAACGCAAAATACTCATCAGTCTTACAGTGCTTGGTGACACAAAGACCTGAGCGAGGAGGTGTGAAAGTGTCTTTAGTGCCCACTAAGCTATCCGGCTAGGAAAAGGAGAGCATGAATCACACTGGCATGAATCTTACCTTGGCCTGGCCTCCGTGTCATGCTGAAAAGAATGAGAAAGAGAGCAAGTGGGAGAGGAGAAGAGAGAGAGGATAAAACATATTAAAGTCTTCGCACAGGTGTTGAACAAATAAAAGCTTAACAACATAATTTGCATCAACTTGATGCCGGTGTGGCTATAAATCTAACCAATTAATTTGCACTTCGTTCACCAGTTGTGGTCGTGCATATTCATGAGGAGCAAAGCCACATGCATTTCCTCCAATGCCAGTCTTCCTGTTTAATTTTGGTCGTGGCTTGAAGATTTGTTAGTATGTGATGGTTACAAAATCACAAAGAATTTTTTTTTTATTCACGAGCCAGATAAAAATTTGATTCTATTTTGAACTGTGTCAATTTTCAGAAGGTGTAATACATCATTTCACATCGGATATATTTAGATTATCAAATACATGCAATATACAGTACATATTTAACAAGCCAAACACACAGCTTCATACATCAAATTATTTGTTATACCAGTCCTTATTTTGATTTATTTAATGTCAGATAAATAGAGACACACAAGACAGCCTCTTTCATTAAGTCTAATATTCCGCCTGGCAATGACTGCATTGCAGTGCAGGACTTTATAAACCAATGCCAAGATGCCTGTGCCATGAAGGGATTTTGACACAGTGTGATTAATGGAAGGCATCGACTTCCTGGCAGCACAGTGGATACGAGGAGAGCTGAGGACCGTTGACTGGCTTGTCTCTCTTACTGAATAGGATTTGGCTCTAAATCTAATTAACTTCAGATCTGGACAAATACCTCGTTTCAAATATTGGAACACAGTGAGATTTTTCATGGTTTAACTTGTCAAACACTTCAAAAGTCAATTTGAAAAAGGAGAAATCTGACATTTACCAAAGAAGCCCTCGTCAGCCTCCTGCAAGGCTAACTATTCAAAAATCACACATTTGCACACTTTTCTTTCTCCTATCTTTGGTTCATTTGATGATTAGCTGATAGCAAACAGTGACAGGTCTAAGGTGCCCAAAGGGGAGAAGCAAAGCCCATAATACAGCATTTTTAACTACGGTATGTTTATACATGTTCATACATTTATATATAATTTATATCTTAAAGTGTGTTGGACCTACTTCTCATAATCAATAACAGACGAAGGCAAATTTACAGAACCTGTTCAGTCAAACACAATAAAATGTGGCCTCAAGCAGTTGCGTTTTGAAGTGGGCAATGGAGATAGGGTGTGAATGTACTGAAATGTGCACCGATCCCGTCTCATAGATCATTTCATTCATGTATTTCTCTATTATCAGGGGTGTTTTAAATGGTTTATGTGCCCTATTTTCCAAATGTTAAAATATTTATATTTTTAAACCTGTTCTTCTGTATATTATCTCTCTATGCATTTCTATTCTGTATATAACAGAGTATACCCGTGCTCTGTTTTTAGAATGTGTGTGTTGAATCTCTATCTGTATGGACATTTCAGATGACACACATCTTTCAGCTCTTGCAGAAGTCAGCCAGAAAGATCAGTCATTGCACAATGACATATAAATAGATTTTAAATTACCTTCAAGTCATTACCACATGTTGAAGTAAAAACACTGCACGGTTCTACAAATGAACACCTACTGGCGATTTTAATGAAAATGTGGAGATTTCCCAAAAATTAATGAACTACGACAGAGACAAAGTCTTTTAATATATTCTGCCTCTGGCTCCCACTGATTTGACAATTTTCAGAGTGCTTTTTTTCTTGCAGTCCTCATTGTGCATGTGTGTGTGTGTCTACACCTGTGTTCTTATCAGTATGTAGAAACAATGGAAAGGCAGTATTTTACAACATTGTTACTTCATTTCACAGGTTTGCTGCTCTATGGCTGCAGTACTATATGATAAGAGCCGCAAACACTTGTGCAACTTGGCTAAGAATCGCCTTAGTCTTTTTTTTTTATCTTGCAAAAAGTTGGAATCAAGGGACTACTTCACAAAGCGCTGGAGGCAATAAGTCTCTGGCAAAAAGGATTAGATTCTGTTTCAGCCTACACGAGGAGAAAGAAGAAAAACAAAAAATGATGCCAACTTATTTTAAATATGTATCCCGCCCCCGCCCAACCCGAATGACAAGTCATGGATCTCAAATTCCAAACAGTACTTCACAAGGGCAAAGGACTTTGAAAAAAGAATTACGATAGAATGCACATGACTGACTGTGAGTGGGCTGCAGTGCAAAAACAACAGATGAATCAGTAAAAAAGAAGACTTCAAAATAAAATCTTTCAAATATGAGTCATGTTTACTTCCCTCCTTTTCATAATATAATAATATACTGCTTTTTGACTGTTGGCAAGACACATATCACTCTGCCTGTTGAGATTTGACATTTGAAAAAATAAATACCATACCGGTAAATAATTTAAGGCAAAAATAATTAATGGTAGATGACTCAGTAGCTCAAACTTTGTTCCTGTTATGGAGTTCAACAAAAATGGCCAGAACAGTGATTTTTCAGAGCATAACACAAAAATGTTTAAAAAAAACATTGTCACATCTTATCCAGTTAGACATCTGTGAGAAAACTTGTTGTATGAAGTGTTGAGTTAATGCTAATAACCTGTTTTATGACATCACAGTGACCTTGACCCAGTTAGATCATCCTCGA